>NC_042990.1:36398574-36466074 GCF_901001165.1 Salmo trutta | reverse complement strand
CTGCCTTCATGTACATGTCTACCTCAAATACCTTATTATTATCTATCCTGATGCCTAGTCACTTTACCCTGCCTTCATGTACATATCTACCTCAAATACCTTATTATTATCTATCCTGATGTCTAGCCACTTTACCCTGCCTTCATGTACATATCTACCTCTAATACCACATACCCCTGCACATTGATCTGGTACTGGTACTCCCTGTATATAACTCCACATTGATCTGGTACTTCCTGTATATAGCTCCACATTGATCTGATACTGGTACTCCCTGTATATAGCTCCACATTGATCTGGTACTGGTACTCACTGTATATAGCTCCATATTGATCTGGTACTGGTACTCCCTGTATATAGTTCCACATTGATCTGGTACTGGTACTTCCTGTATATAGCTCCACATTGATCTGGTACTGGTACTCACTGTATATAGCTCCATATTGATCTGGTACTGGTACTCCCTGTATATAGCTCCATATTGATCTGGTACTGGTACTCACTGTATATAGCTCCATATTGATCTGGTACTGGTACTCCCTGTATATAGCTCCACATTGATCTGGTACTCCCTGTATATAACTCCACATTGATCTGGTACTCCCTGTATATAGCTCCACGTTGATCTGGTACTGGTACTCCCTGTATATAGCTCCACATTGATCTGGTACTGGTACTCCCTGTATATAGCTCCACATTGATCTGGTACTGGTGCTCCCTGTATATAACTCCACATTGATCTGGTACTCCCTGTATAAAGCTCCACATTGATCTGGTACTGGTACTCCCTGTATATAGCTCCATATTGATCTGGTACTGGTACTCCCTGTATATAGTTCCACATTGATCTGGTACTTCCTGTATATAGCTCCACATTGATCTGATACTGGTACTCCCTGTATATAGCTCCACATTGATCTGGTACTGGTACTCACTGTATATAGCTCCATATTGATCTGGTACTGGTACTCCCTGTATATAGTTCCACATTGATCTGGTACTGGTACTTCCTGTATATAGCTCCACATTGATCTGGTACTGGTACTTCCTGTATATAGCTCCACATTGATCTGGTACTGGTACTCCCTGTATATAGCTCCACGTTGATCTGGTACTGGTACTCCCTGTATTTACCTCCATTCTTGTGAATTTTATTTTATTTTGTGTTAGTTACTATTAAAAATCTGCGTCTTTGGGAGAGGTTTGTAACCAAGCATTTCACTGTAAATTCTACACCAGTTTTATTAGACGCATGTGAAAGATAACATTTGATTTGATTTAGTATGTTATTTGATGCACAGAGGGTGAACAGTGTTTCTACCTCCAACAGAATATAGTTATACTGCTCTCTAGTGGCCAATGTCAGGGCATGTTACCAGAGAATACTAAACCATGCAGGATTATTTAATGATTATTTTATGATTGATTTATGATTTAATTCATTAGAGCAGAGGTTGGTTAATTGATCAGTAAGGCCAGAAGGGAGTGAAGACATCAAAACTATGAAATAACACATATGGAATCATGTAGTAACCAAAAAAGTCAAATCAAAATACATTTTATATTTGAGATTCTTCAAATAGCCACCCTTTGCCTTGATGACAGCTTTGCACACTCTTGGCATTCTCTCAACCAGCTTCATGAGGTAGTCACCTGGAATACATTTAAATTATCAGGTGTGCCTTCTTAAAGATAATTTGTGGAATTTCTTTCCTTCTTAATGTGTTTTAGCCAATCAATTGTGTTGTGACAAGGTAGGGGTGGTATACAGAACTACTGTATATCAACAACAATGCAGTTATATGTCATATAGAGAAGCAAGTATTTTTACCTGTGGTATATCCAGTGTTGGAAAAAGTACTACATTTTCATACTTGAGTACCCCGCCTCTGACTTCTTGTTGACTGTCGGAGGTATGTTGCTTTTTCTCCTGGATGTGGCACTAGACGTGTGGGCGGTGGTTACATTTTATCACGAAGAGGCCTATGTGTTCATGGGACTGCTGGTGTTCCTACTACTGGGCTCCTCAGCCCTGGTCCAGGTTTTCAGCTGGCTGTGGTACCACTATGACAAGGACAGTACTGAGACCAAGACAGAGAGCCTTGTGAAGAACCTTCACTTACTCAAGATCCTTCATGTGTTCCAGATGGGAGTCTACCTCAGGTTCAGTTAAACTTTGTTGACTTAACTTGATGTTGAACTGGGAACAGAAACAGCCACGGACTGTGTTGATATCCTAAAGAACTTGTATCACCAGTGGTGTAAAAAGTACCCAATTGTCATACTTGAGTAAAAGTAAAGATACCTTAATGGAAAATTACTCAAGTTAAAGTGAAAGTCACCCAGTAAAATACTACTTGAGTTAAAGTCCAAAAGTATCTGGTTTTAAAATGGACTTAAGTGCAGTGGTGGGAAAAGTACTCAACTGTCATACTTGAGTAAAAGTGCAAAGTAAAAGTAAATACTAGACATCAAATTCCAAATCAGGAGACGCCATTTTCTTTCTTTTTTAAATTTATGGACAGCCAGGGGCACAGTCCAACACTCAGACATAATTTACAAACGCAGTATTTGTGTTTAGTAAGTCCGCTAGATCAGAGGCAGTAAGTGTGATAACGCATTATATTGATAGCTGCGTGAATTGGACCATATTGCTGTCCTGCCTGAGCATTCTAAATGTAACGAGTATTTTTAGGTGTCAGGGAAAATGTATTGAGTATAAAGTACATTATTTTCTTTAGGTCGGTAGTGGAGTTAAAATGAAAGTTGTCAAAAATATAAATAGTAAAGTACAGATACCCCCAAAAATGACTTAAGTAGTACTTCAAAAATATTTCTACTTAGTTACTTTACACCACTGGGTATATCGTCTCGGTTGGAATGTGTACCCGGTTTACAATTATTGGGAGCAAACAGGAAGTAGTTGAGTTGATGCATGGCGGTAGACATGGTCAGTTCATCATACATTTTTTTTTTATAAAAGAGTATTTGGTCTCCATTCAAAAACAAGGACATTTCTAAGTGACCCCAAACTTTTGAACGGTAGTGTATGTTGAACCAACTTGGAATGGACGTTGAATTGACGTCTGTGCCCAGTGAGGAGGAACCATCTAACTTCAAGTTGGAAAATCCTGAACTTTCCCTTTAAGCGAAAGAGATCTGTAGTTATTTCTTGAATATTGTGAGATATTTTGACATTCACTTACTGCATTCCAGTTTGACTCAAAGGTTTGTTGTCCACCCAGAGCCACCGTCCTTCAGTCTCCAAGCAACTCAGTCCGATCCGGTGCTGCATATCATCACCAAGGGTTGACAACAAAATATTCTGGGGAACACAAAAGTTGAAAAATGGGTTCTAAAAAAACAGAATCTACTCTTAAACACAGCTGACTTTCTTTCTGTCTAGTTTGACTTGCTCTTCTGTTCGTCTTGCATACAATTCTGAAGAAAACAGAAGTTGGGTTTGAAAAAGTGATGCTCTTTAAAAACTTTTCCATAGCTTCTAATTTCTCTCTTTCACCTTGCTCACCCATTTCTCTTGGCTGTTGACAATGACCGGGTGACCTCTCTTTGAGACACAGTTATTGAGTCCAGGTCATATAACCAGTAGAGAATAAGCAGCATGACACAACCAGCCCTTAGCACAGGCTTTATAACCTTCAACCTCTGTTTGACGAAAATAAAATGGTAACACTAGGGAATATGTCTTTAGGTTTGCTTCTTCTTGAAATGCTATACTTTCACATCTTCTTACTATGGTAGGATTTTAGCCTTTACAGGTTATTCTTAATGCCTACTTGACTTGCAGTTCCTCAAATATTTGCATATTCAAACCTCAAACATTTCCATTCAAACATATTCCAGACGGTAACATTCATGACAGTGTCAGATTGTGACAGTTCCAAGTCACCTGTTAGGTTGGCTAAGAGGTTACTCTGCTCTGTCTCCTGTGAATCAAACTGGTTGCTCTTACTGACATCTATTGAAAGAACCACATGCAAGTAAATATGTAAATACATTTGATCAATGCCCAAATTATTTTGGTATTATGAGAAATGGCACAATAAAACAATGGGAGCATTTATCATTGTGATAAATTGTGTTCACATCCAAATATGGTCGAGGAGTGGAGCCTTTGTCCCCTGGTCGAGGAGTGGTGCCTGGGTCCCCTGGTCGAGGAGTGGAGCCTGGGTCCCCTGGTCGAGGAGTGGAGCCTTTGTCCCCTGGTCGAGAAGTGGAGCCTTTGTCCCCTGGTCGAGGAGTGGAGCCTGTGTCCCCTGGTCGAGGAGTGGAGCCTTTGTCCCCTGGTCGAGGAGTGGAGCCTGTGTCCCCTGGTCGAGGAGTGGAGCCTGTGTTCCCTGGTCGAGTAGTGGAGCCAGGGTCTCCTGAACCGAACAGACAGTAAAGTTTATATTAGGGTTGGGGTGAATTCCATTTAAATTCCAGTCAATTCAGAAAGTAAACCAAATTCCAATTCCCCATTTTTCACATTGAAAATCACTGACATAATTGACATTTCAATGTACTTCATGAATTGATGGAATTTAAATGCAATTGACTCCAAGCTGGGTTTACAATGCCCTCATTAGAATGTGTGCAGCTGACCGTATGTAGAAATACAAAGTTGAAGTTGATGCTATTTTTCAGAGCTCCTTTTACAACATATTTGTTTAAACTTGAGTTGTGTAATAATATGAATACAATCTCATCCTTAGAATTTAAGACAGTCTATCTTTTATGTTTCAATACGTCTCTATTTTATGTTTCAGTACAGTCTCTCTTTCATGTTTCAGTACAGTCTCTCTTTCATGTTTCAGTACAGTCTCTCTTTCATGTTTCAGTACAGTCTCTTTTATGTTTCAGTACAGTCTCTTTCATGTTTCAGTACAGTCTCTTTTATGTTTCAGTACAGTCTCTTTTATGTTTCAGTACAGTCTCTTTTATGTTTCAGTACAGTCTCTTTTATGTTTCAGTACAGTCTCTCTTTCATGTTTCAGTACAGTCTCTTTCATGTTTCAGTACAGTCTCTTTCATGTTTCAGTACAGTCTCTCTTTTATGTTTAAGTACAGTTTGTTTCATGTTTCAGTACAGTCTCTCTTTCATGTTTCAGTACAGTCTCTTTTATGTTTCAGTACAGTCTCTCTTATGTTTCAGTACAGTCTCTCTTTCATGTTTCAGTACAGTCTCTTTCATGTTTCAGTACAGTCTCTTTCATGTTTCAGTACAGTCTCTTTCATGTTTCAGTACAGTCTCTCTTTCATGTTTCAGTACAGTCTCTTTCATGTTTCAGTACAGTCTCTCTTTCATGTTTCAGTACAGTCTCTCTTTCATGTTTCAGTACAGTCTCTTTCATGTTTCAGTACAGTCTCTTTTATGTTTCAGTACAGTCTCTCTTTCATGTTTCAGTACAGTCTCTCTTTCATGTTTCAGTACAGTCTCTTTCATGTTTCAGTACAGTCTCTTTCATGTTTCAGTACAGTCTCTCTTTTATGTTTCAGTACAGTCTCTTTCATGTTTCAGTACAGTCTCTCTTTTATGTTTCAGTACAGTCTCTTTTATGTTTCAGTACAGTCTCTTTTATGTTTCAGTACAGTCTCTTTCATGTTTCAGTACAGTCTCTTTCATGTTTCAGTACAGTCTCTTTCATGTTTCAGTACAGTCTCTTTTATGTTTCAGTACAGTCTCTTTCATGTTTCAGTACAGTCTCTTTCATGTTTCAGTACAGTCTCTTTCATGTTTCAGTACAGTCTCTTTTATGTTTCGATACAGTCTCTTTCATGTTTCGGTACAGTCTCTCTTTCATGTTTCAGTACAGTCTCTTTCATGTTTCGGCACAGTCTCTTTTATGTTTCAGTACAGTCTCTATTTCATGTTTCAGTACAGTCTCTTTTATGTTTCAGTACAGTCTCTCTTTCATGTTTCAGTACAGTCTCTTTTATGTTTCAGTACAGTCTCTCTTTCATGTTTCAGTACAGTCTCTTTTATGTTTCAGTACAGTCTCTTTTATGTTTCAGTACAGTCTCTTTTATGTTTCAGTACAGTCTCTCTTTCATGTTTCAGTACAGTCTCTTTTATGTTTCAGTACAGTCTCTTTTATGTTTCAGTACAGTCTCTTTTATGTTTCAGTACAGTCTCTTTTATGTTTCAGTAAAGTCTCTTTCATGTTTCAGTACAGTCTGTTTCATGTTTCAGTACAGTCTCTTTCATGTTTCAGTACAGTCTCTTTTATGTTTCAGTACAGTCTCTTTCATGTTTCAGTACAGTCTCTTTCATGTTTCAATACAGTCTCTTTCATGTTTCAGTACAGTCTCTTTCATGTTTCAGTACAGTCTCTTTCATGTTTCGGTACAGTCTCTTTCATGTTTCGGTACAGTCTCTCTTTCATGTTTCAGTACAGTCTCTTTCATGTTTCGGTATAGTCTCTTTTATGTTTCAGTACAGTCTCTATTTCATGTTTCAGTACAGTCTCTTTTATGTTTCAGTACAGTCTCTCTTTCATGTTTCAGTACAGTCTCTTTTATGTTTCAGTACAGTCTCTTTCATGTTTCAGTACAGTCTCTTTTATGTTTCAGTACAGTCTCTTTTATGTTTCAGTACAGTCTCTTTTATGTTTCAGTACAGTCTCTTTTATGTTTCAGTACAGTCTCTCTTTCATGTTTCAGTACAGTCTCTTTTATGTTTCAGTACAGTCTCTTTTATGTTTCAGTACAGTCTCTTTTATGTTTCAGTACAGTCTCTCTTTTATGTTTCAGTACAGTCTCTTTTATGTTTCAGTACAGTCTCTCTTTCATGTTTCAGTACAGTCTCTTTTATGTTTCAGTACAGTCTCTCTTTCATGTTTCAGTACAGTCTCTTTTATGTTTCAGTACAGTCTCTCTTTCATGTTTCAGTACAGTCTCTTTCATGTTTCAGTACAGTCTCTTTCATGTTTCAGTACAGTCTCTTTTATGGTTCAGTACAGTCTCTCTTTCATGTTTCGGTACAGTCTCTCCTTTTTTTTAAGCAATGAGGACCTTTCTAAATGAGTGGGCGGACACGTACGAGTGGAAATTGGAGTTGATGATCTAGCAAAACAAGTGTGCCTTTACAGTAATCCCTGTTTCTGAGCAGTCACATTTACAGTACCTTGCATCACCTCTAGAGGACTCCTATTACCCATGGTTGAATGGGATTGTCTGTGCTGACTCCTATTATCCATGGTTGAGAGGGATTGTCTGTGCTGACTCCTATTACCCATGGTTGAATGGGATTGTCTGTGCTGACTCCTATTACGCATGGTTGAATGGGATTGTCTGTGCTGACTCCTATTACGCATGGTTGAATGGGATTGTCTGTGCTGGCTCCTATTATCCATGGTTGAGAGGGATTGTCTGTGCTGACTCCTATTACCCATGGTTGAATGGGATTGTCTGTGCTGACTCCTATTACTCATGGTTGAATGGGAGAGTTAGTGTGCGGATGTGTGTGTCTCTCTTTACAGTCCGCGTTGTTCCATAAGGTATAGTTCTATCTGTTTTTGAAATCTGATTTTACGGCTCACTTGAGTTACTTGATGTGGAATAGAGTTCCATGTAGTCATGGCTCTATGTAGTACTGTGTGTTTCCCAGAATCTGTTCTGGACTTGGGGACTGTGAAGAGACCCCTGGTGGCATGTCTTGTGGGGTATGCATGGGTGTCTGAGCTGTGCGATAGTAGTTTGAACAGACAGCTCGGTGCTTTCAACATGTCAATACCTCTCACAAAGACCAGCAGTGATGCAGTCAATCTCTCCTCTACTTTAAACCAGGAGAGATTGACATTCTCGGCGGCAGGTAGCCTCGTGCATTCAGTTGTACAACTGACTAAGTATCCCCCTTTCCCATTCATGTTAGCTCTATTTGTATGTTTAAGGGCCAGCTGTGCTGCTCTGTTCTGGGCCAAGTGTAATTTGCCTATGTCCCTCTTGTGTGCCACTTGTCCATATGACTGGATAGTATTCCATATGACTGGACAGTATTCCATATGACTGGATAGTATTCCATATGACTGGACAGTATTCCATATGACTGGACAGTATTCCATATGACTGGACAGTATTCCATATGACTGGACAGTATTCCATATGACTGGACAGTAGTCCATATGACTGGACAGTATTCCATATGACTGGACAGTATTCCATATGACTGGACAGTATTCCATATGACTGGACAGTAGTCCATATGACTGGACAGTATTCCATATGACTGGACAGTATTCCATATGACTGGACAGTAGTCCATATGACTGGATAGTATTTCATATGACTGGACAGTATTCCATATGACTGGACAGTATTCCATATGACTGGACAGTAGTCCATATGACTGGACAGTATTCCATATGACTGGACAGTATTCCATATGACTGGACAGTAGTCCATATGACTGGACAGTAGTCCATATGACTGGACAGTATTCCATATGACTGGACAGTATTCCATATGACTGGACAGTATTCCATATGACTGGACAGTAGTCCATATGACTGGACAGTATTCCATATGACTGGATAGTATTCCATATGACTGGACAGTATTCCATATGACTGGACAGTATTCCATATGACTGGACAGTATTCCATATGACTGGACAGTATTCCATATGACTGGACAGTAGTCCATATGACTGGACAGTAGTCCATATGACTGGACAGTATTCCATATGACTGGATAGTATTCCATATGACTGGACAGTATTCCATATGACTGGACAGTAGTCCATATGACTGGACAGTATTCCATATGACTGGATAGTATTCCATATGACTGGACAGTATTCCATATGACTGGACAGTATTCCATATGACTGGACAGTAGTCCATATGACTGGATAGTATTTCATATGACTGGACAGTATTCCATATGACTGGACAGTATTCCATATGACTGGACAGTAGTCCATATGACTGGACAGTATTCCATATGACTGGACAGTATTCCATATGACTGGACAGTATTCCATATGACTGGACAGTAGTCCATATGACTGGACAGTAGTCCATATGACTGGACAGTATTCCATATGACTAGACAGTATTCCATATGACTGGACAGTATTCCATATGACTGGACAGTAGTCCATATGACTGGACAGTATTCCATATGACTGGATAGTATTCCATATGACTGGACAGTATTCCATATGACTGGACAGTATTCCATATGACTGGACAGTATTCCATATGACTGGATAGTATTCCATATGACTGGACAGTAGTCCATATGACTGGACAGTAGTCCATATGACTGGACAGTATTCCATATGACTGGATAGTATTCCATATGACTGGACAGTATTCCATATGACTGGACAGTAGTCCATATGACTGGACAGTATTCCATATGACTGGATAGTATTCCATATGACTGGACAGTATTCCATATGACTGGACAGTATTCCATATGACTGGACAGTAGTCCATATGACTGGACAGTATTCCATATGACTGGACAGTATTCCATATGACTGGACAGTATTCCATATGATGGATAGTATATGACTGGACAGTATTCCATATGACTGGACAGTATTCCATATGACTGGACAGTATTCCATATGACTGGACAGTATTCCATATGACTGGACAGTATTCCATATGACTGGATAGTATTCCATATGACTGGATAGTATTCCATATGACTGGATAGTATTCCATATGACTGGACAGTAGTCCATATGACTGGACAGTATTCCATATGACTGGACAGTATTCCATATGACTGGATAGTATTCCATATGACTGGATAGTATTCCATATGACTGGATAGTATTCCATATGACTGGACAGTATTCCAGGTGCTACAAAACTAGGACTTATTTTGTTGATAGCGTTGTCAAGAAAGCAGAGTAGCGCTTCATTACCTCGTCATAGTTACCGTTGTATCAATATGTTTTGACCATGACAGTTTACAATCCAGGGTTACTCCAAGCAGTTTAGTCACCTCAACTTGCTGAATTGCCACATTATTTATTACAAGATTTAGTTGAGGTTTAGGGTTTAGTGAATAATTTGTCCCAAATACAATGCTTTTAGTTTTTGAAATATTTTCTGTGTTGACTCCTAATACTCAACATGATTGTCTTTGCTGACTCCTACCTAAAGTCTGTCTGTTTCAGGGATTGGATTTTCCAGCTGCTAATTTCAGTTTGTGATAGATTCATGTGATGAGTTGTGATTAGTTAATATTTCACCATAAAATGATTTTTAAAAAACCATTTTACTCCAGAGTACAAAAGATTCATGTCAGTACGTCCTTCTCATCTCATGGGGAACAGCAGCAATACATGTGACCAAATGGACATTCTCAGACCACAGACTTGGTGTGGAGGGGCTCCCGAGTGGCGCAGTGGTCTAAGGCACTGCGTCTCAGTACTTGAAGTGTCACTACAGATGCCCTGGTTCGAATCCAGGCTGTATCACAACCGGCTGTGATTGGGAGTACCATAGGGCGGTGCACAATTGGCCCAGCGTTGTCAGGGGTTTGGCCGGTGTCGGCCGTTATTGTAAATAAGAATTTATTCTTAACTGACTTGCCTAGTTAAATCCAAAAAAGTGTCTGAAAATGGAAGTTTCCATTGTCTTTAAAAGAAGACAACTATGCTAATCAGAGTGCTGTGTTTTTCGCCGGTACAAAGTAGTTTAGTAAAAGGGTTAATGGTTTGTTCAAGGTAGGGTTCACGTGTCTTTAGGTCTTTGTTCAAGGTAGGGTTCACGTGTCTTTAGGTCTTTGTTCAAGGTAGGGTTCACGTGTCTTTAGGTCTTTGAACAGGGCTATATAAATTCCATCTATTATTATTATTATTATTATAAGAAGTGAAAGTAATGGTGTTTTTATACAGCACTCATCTTGGGAAGGTAAATATTGTACCAATATAAAAATCTGTAACTTACATCACTTGTTTTTTTCCTCCTTAACTCAGGTTTCAGGTTTTCCGCTTCCCTGTCCGTGTGTCTGTGTTCTTGATCATCATGGTGGCTAGAGAACAGGAAGGTCAAACCTGTTAACCTTTCCATTGAACAACACATCATCAGAGTGAGCCAACATGCAGTTTGCTACACCTCAGGCACACAAACAGACCCCACAGCTCCACAGGTCCAACGTACCTGTCAGCACCGGGCAAACATTTGATCCCTACACTGGATCAACTCTCAAACCCTCATTTCCCCCATAACCCTTAACTTAAGCATGACTTCTACTCTTGCCAATCTTTCCCTATTGCATCTTCATAACGGCCCAGACTACTGATGAGATGAAATAGGACAGATAGTCTGCATTCAGTCCTAAGATGTACAGTATCGGTATGAACATCCAGCTACTATCATCATAACTCTAATAAGGTAATGGATATGATGGTGTTTGTTTTGGGTGCAAAGGGATTGAGGGGCTTCCAGTGATGATGGAACAGAGAGTGGGCTGAAGAGATTTGGGACGAATTGTTTGTTGTTGGAGCGCAGCCTGTAGAGTTAACCCCTGACCTTCTATAACCCCTGACCTCTGGGCATACAGTTCTATCCACGCATCAGGGAGAGGGACTGTCGAGACTGTCACTCGGAACACCCTGGAACAATCCGGAACACGGCGAGACCAGGGCTGTGTCAAAAAGGGCACCCTATTACCCTATGGGACCTGGTAAAAAGTAGTGCACTACATAGGGAATAGGGTGCTATTTAGAACAGACACACAGCTTCTGAACGGGGGCAGAGTGGGACCCATCCCAGGACCAATTAGGCAGGTGGAGGCGTGAAGCCTCACACAGGATCAGACACACAGTCTGAGGGAAGAATGCAGGCCAGGGGGAAACCTGAGATGTCCAGAGGAACAGAACAGTGTTAGAGAGGAACCTCTGACTTAGTGGAGACCGCAGATTAAAGACTGAGCTCAGCCCCAAAGCTAATCTGAGCCACCAATGTCTAATGTGAGTCCAAAATGGCACCCTTTTCCCCACAGGGCTTAGGTCAAAAGTAGTGCACTGTATAGGGAATAGGGTGTTATTTGGGATACAGCCTGTCTCCACTGAACAGAAAGTGAGGCGATTGAGAAGTGGTGCTAGATAAACGCAGTATAATTCAGACTGTCCTGTCAAAGAGGTTTCATATATACCAGATTTCAACGTCACGTAGCAAGGTTTTTGCACATACTGTTCCTGAGGTAGAACTATAATCAACTTCATCAACTGTGAGTTATGTTACAGTGTTGGGTGCCATTACCAACAGAGCTGCTGTTCTCTCTTGAAACAATGCAACCAAAAATATACAGTACAACAATTTGACTGAAAATATGCAACAGTGCAGCACTTTCCAAGTCAAGCTTTTTATTTCAAATGTTGACATTCCTGACTGTCAAGAGGAGAATAGAGAGAGGTGGAAAGAGGTGGGTGACCTCACTGTGCCAGCACAATCTCACACATGCATCTAACAACGGGCACCTTACTATCAACAGATACATTACTATCAACAGGCAGATTACTATCAACAGACACATTACTATCAACAGACACATTACTATCAACAGACACATTACTATCAACAGACACATTACTATCAACAGGCACATTACTATCAACAGACACATTACTATCAACAGGCAGATTACTATCAACAGACACATTACTATCAACAGACACATTACTATCAAGGGGCACATTACTATCAACAGACACATTACTATCAACAGGCAGATTACTATCAACAGACACATTACTATCAAGGGGCACATTACTATCAACAGACACGTTGCTATCAACAGTCACATTGCTATGTTCAAAGCCCGTCGCCTCCGACATGCGATATGGCCAGGACCTCAAAAGCGGCAGACATCTTGCATTCCTCAGGCCATTCCACAAGGTACAATAACTTCCTTGAATTCTTAGACCCTCGACGGCGGAGCCAGGGCACATCCTGTTGTCCTTGCAGTACTTCCTGCATGTGGAGCGCAATCAGTCTTCCCCCTAGCTGTTGCCATGGCCACTGGAAAACACTAACTTTGGCCGGACAGTGTTGGTCCATTGCTGCTCTGTAATTGGTCATGTTAAGAGTAATGAAGTGACTTACAGTACATCAGGGTAATGAAGGTGTTACTCAACTATGCACGAGAGAGATGGACCTTTTGTTCAGAGTACTTCTACAGTACAAAAATATAGCATGCAGCCAGGATGCTGGCAAAAGTAATGGTCCTACAAACCACTGCTAGCCCTGGATCTCTTGAAAAACCCACCAAAAATATATGACACGTAGTTATGTGAGTATAAACAGAGGGCGCAAATTGCAGTAATTTGAATTTCGGGAAAAATGTGATTTTGTATAATCTTCTGGGCCTAATAGAAACCAAAATGTGATGTTTCAGGATCCTCACAATACACTGGCATCAGTTCCTGTCGTCCGGAAGACATCCTTTTCACAATTTACAATGAATTTGTCAATATTAATGACTTTGGATTGTTAGTAGGAAATAATTGCTTAATAACTTGTAACTTCAGAGTGTTTCACCCCTCAAGGATGGATGAGTATTTTAAACATTTGTGAAATGACTAGAACTATGCAGTATTTGTGTGCTATGTCCCTTTAGGTCATCCTTCAGAATGCATGTCCTGCATTATATAAGACCTCGCTGGGCAGCCAAGGTACACTGGGTTATCATTTCTCTTGTCTTATGATAGAGTTCTTTCCTTACAGGGCATGTAGCTGAACTCTCTCACTGTCTGTCTGTCTGTCTGTCTGTCTGTCTGTCTGTCTGTCTGTCTGTCTGTCTGTCTGTCTGTCTGTCTGTCTGTCTGTCTGTCTGTCTGTCTGTCTGTCTGTCTGTCTGTCTGTCTGTCTGTCTGTCTGTCTGTCTGCCTGCCTGCCTGCCTGCCTGCCTGCCTGCCTGCCTGCCTGCCTGCCTGCCTGCCTGCCTGCCTGGCTGGCTGTCTGTCTCGCTGTCTGTCTCGCTGTCTGTCTCGCTGTCTGACTGTCTTTGCCTCTCTTGCTCTCTCTCTGTCTGTCTATCTGGCTGTCTCGGCCCCTCTCTCTCTCTCTTTCTCTCTCTCTCTCTCTCTCTCTCTCCCTGTCTGTCTGTCTCTCTCACTGTCTGTCTGTTTGTCTGGCTGTCTCTCTCTCTCTCTCTCTCTCTCTCTCTCTCTCTCTCTGTCTATCTGTCTGCCTCTCTCTCTCTGTGGGGATGTAGGCTTGTCTCTCAGTGTGCTTGTCTGTGTCTTGATGTGTGTGTGCATGCATGCTTACGTACATAGTATGTATGTGAAAAAAAAGTGTGTGCATGCCATGTGTGTGTCTGTGTGCTTGTGCATACATGCTTGTGTGTTTTCCAGGGGTGAGAAAAATAGGTCATGGTGAGAAAGCGACAGAAAGAGAGAGAAATAAGGGGGGTGGGTGGAGGCCTTAGCGAGAGAGAGCGTTAACTCCAGGGAAGAGAGAGTTAACCCAAGGGAATAGGCATTGAAATCAGGCTTCCTGCTTTGGCGTGTCTTTCCAGGAGTTCCCCCCAAAAAACAGAGAAAACATTGGCACAAGGCCCCTTTAAAGGGACGTCTAACAAGTCAGTAGAAGGAGTGTAGTGGTCCGAATGAGACATTATCATGTTGTTTAATGTTTGGTACTTTTATTGAGATATAAAAATAACAAATAAAAAACATAAAAATTCCTAATGTCTTGTGAAACACTACCGCTGCCATTCCAAGAGCGATTCAGCTGCAAAGACTCCACTTAATTCCATCTTTGTAAATAGAGGATAGATGTTACAAGCCCCTATGATGCCGTGATAAAGGAATAAGAAGCCCGCTCTGCTATATGGATCTGACAGGTGTGGTGGACTGAGGTGGCGGTCCATGACATCATCGGGCAAGCAGGTAGGTGAAAACATCTCAGCTGAAAACCAAATGGCACCCTATTCCCTATGTAGTACACTTCTTTTGACCAGAGCTCTGGTCAATAGTAGTGAACTATATAGGTAACAGGGTGGCATTTGGGATGCATCCCTCATCTATGGTCGAGGTCAGCCCCTAAGCAGGTCAGGCCTGTGGCTGCCGTTAGCAAACATACAGGCAGGCTCTGGGTCTCTGAGGACTCCACTAGTACATTAGCACAGGGATGTTCACTGTCCAGATACTTACTCGTAGAATACCTTAACGCCTTACTCGTAGAATACCTTAACGCCATACTTGTAGAATACCTTACCATCCTACTTGTAGAATAACTTAACTCCCTACTTGTAGAATACCTTAACACCCTACTTGTAGAATCCCTAAATACCCTACTTGTAGAATACCTTACCACCCTACTTGTAGAATACCTAATTACCCTACTTGTAGAATACCTTACCAAGCTACTTGTAGAATACCTACATACCCTACTTGCAGAATTTCTGAATACCCTACTTGTAGAATGCCTAAATACCCTACTTGTAGAATACCTGAAAACTCTACTGTACTTGTAGAATACCTGAAAACCCTACATGTAGAATACCTGAAAACCCTAATTGTAGAATACCTGAAAACCCTGCTGTACTTGTAGAATACCTGAAAACCCTACTGTACTTGTAGAATACATGAAAACCCTACTTGTAGAATACCTGAAAACTCAACTTGTAGAACACCCCAAAAACCCTACTGGTATAACCTAAAAGTTCCACTTGTAGAGGTGGCTCTCGTATATTAGAGACTTTCTTACTCCTCCCTATCAGTGATTTCAGCAAATTCTTTTAAGGTCGATTCCAATATCCCTACAGAAACATTTAGCTAATTGATATATCACCTTACAGTTAAGCTGAATCTGAAAGGGTGAATGGGAAATAATTTGTTTCCTCGAGCGTGGCCTTGGTCATAATGTCACGTTGCTCTACACCTGAATAGGTCTCTGGGATTGTGCACAGGCTTGACGGACAGAACTAGGGCTAAGTCCTAACTGGCACCCTATTCCCTATATAATTCCCTACTTTTAAATCAGGGCCCTTTTGGGTTTTACAGTGCCATTTGGGACACATCCTGGGACTTAGAGCTGATGAGAGTATTCATTACATTTTCTATTTGAGTAATTTAGCAGACGCTCTTAACCAGTGCGACTTCCAGGAGCAATTAGGGTGAAGTGCCTTGCTCAAGGGCACATCTAATTTTTTTTTTACTTAGTTGACTCTGTGATTCGAAGCAGCAACCTTTCGGTTACTGGCCCAACGCTCTTTACCCAGACAGCCTGGGACTTAGTCAGAACTAATGAGGGTATTCATGACAGCCTGGGACTTAGTCAGAGCTGATGAGGGTATTCATTACAGCCTGGGACTTAGTCAGAGCTGATGAGGGTATTCATGACAGCCTGGGACTTAGTCAGAGCTGATGAGGGTATTCATGACAGCCTGGGACTTAGTCAGAGCTAATGAGGGTATTCATTACAGCCTGGGACTTAGTCAGAGCTGATGAGGGTATTCATGACAGCCTGGGACTTAGTCAGAGCTAATGAGGGTATTCATGACAGCCTGGGACTTAGTCAGAGCTAATGAGGGTATTCATGACAGCCTGTGACTTAGTCAGAGCTAATGAGGGTATTCATGACAGCCTGTGACTTAGTCAGAGCTGATGAGGGTATTCATGACAGCCTGGGACTTAGTCAGAGCTAATGAGGGTATTCATTACAGCCTGGGACTTAGTCAGAGCTGATGAGGGTATTCATGACAGCCTGGGACTTAGTCAGAACTGATGAGGGTATTCATGACAGCCTGGGACTTAGTTAGAGCTGATGAGGGTATTCATGACAGCCTGGGACTTAGTCAGAGCTGATGAGGGTATTCATTACAGCCTGGGACTTAGTCAGAGCTGATGAGGGTATTCATGACAGCCTGGGACTTAGTCAGAGCTGATGAGTGTATTCATGACAGCCTGGGACTTAGTCAGAGCTAATGAGGGTATTCATTACAGCCTGGGACTTAGTCAGAGCTGATGAGGGTATTCATGAGAGCCTGGGACTTAGTCAGAGCTAATGAGGGTATTCATGACAGCCTGGGACTTAGTCAGAGCTAATGAGGGTATTCATGACAGCCTGGGACTTAGTCAGAGCTGATGAGGGTATTCATGACAGCCTGGGACTTAGTCAGAGCTGATTAGGGTATTCATGACAGCCTGGGACTTAGTCAGAGCTGATGAGGGTATTCATGACAGCTTGGGACTTAGTCAGAGCTGATGAGGGTATTCATTACAGCCTGGGACTTAGTCAGAGCTGATTAGGGTATTCGTGAATGAACACTTTTATAGAATCCCTCCCTTTCTCCCGCATCTATCTTGTCATGCCGGGAGCTCTTCACGCCTAACGCCCTGACAGTATGGTGTGTTGTATTCCAGATGTATCCAATTCCTGATCCGATCGGTGGCATGGCATGCAACTGGGTGGGGTGCTCTGTAGTGTGGTGGAAGCTGGGATTGGGTAGGACTATGCTTTCAATGAAGACCCCTATACAACCAAACCCAAGAAAGGAAAACAATTGCTCACAGTGGTTTAATCTGCAAAAAGTAATTTCAGTGGAAGTGTTTAATTGAATTTACAACAGGTGGGCTCAAGTTGTAGAAACATCTCAAGGATGGTCAATGGAAACAGGATGCACCTGAGCTCAATTTCAAGTCTCGTAACAAAGGTTCTGAATACTTACAGTACCAGTCAAACGCTTGGACACACCTACTCATTCAACCAAGTGTGAAACAAATAAAAATATATTTTATATTTGAGATTCTTCAAAGTAGCCACCCTTTGCCTCGATGACAGCTTTGCACACTCTTGACATTCTCTCAACCAGCTTCATGAGGTTGTCACCTGGAATGCATTTCAATTAACAGGTGTGCCTAGTTAAAAGTTAATTTGTGGAATGTCTTTCCTTCTTAATGTTTTTGAGACAATCAGCTATGTTGTGACAAGGTAGGGGTGGTATAGAGAAGATAGCTCTATTTTGGTAAAATACCTAGTCCATAGTATGGCAAGAACAGCTCAAATAAGCAAAGAAAAACGACAGTCCATCATTACTTTAAGACATGAAGGTCAGTCAATAAGAAACATTTCAAGAATTTTAAAGTTTTCTTCAAATGCAGTTGCAAAAGCCGTCAGGCGCAATGATGAAACTGGCTCTCATGAATGGGAGAATCTAAGGTATTGGTAATATGGAATGTGTTAGTGGGAGAATCTAAGGTATTAGTAATATGGAATGTGTTAGTGGGAGAATCTAAGGTATTGGTAATATAGAATGTGTTAGTGGGAGAATCTAAGGTATTGGTAATATAGAATGTGTTAGTGAATGGGGAGAATCTAAGGTATTGGTAATATAGAATGTGTTAGTGGGAGAATCTAAGGTATTGGTAATATAGAATGTGTTAGTGGGAGAATCTAAGGTATTGGTAATATAGAATGTGTTAGTGTATGGGGAGAATCTAAGGTATTGGTAATATAGAATGTGTTAGTGTATGGGGAGAATCTAAGGTATTGGTAATATAGAATGTGTTAGTGAATGGGGAGAATCTAAGGTATTGGTAATATAGAATGTGTTAGTGTATGGGGAGAATCTAAGGTATTGGTAATATAGAATGTGTTAGTAAATGGGGAGAGTCTTTCCCTCCTGGACAAAAGGAACACTTATGTGAGAATGCTATTCATTGACTACAGCTCAGCGTTCAACACTATAGTACCCTCAAAGCTCATCACTAAGCTAAGGATCCTGGGACTAAACACCTCCCTCTGCAACTGGATCCTGTACTTCCTGACGGGCCACCCCCAGGTGGTGAGGGTAGGTAGCAATACATCTGCCATGTTGATCCTCAACACTGGAGCTCCCCAAGGGTGCGTGCTCAGTCCCCTCCTGTACTCCCTGTTGACCCACAACTGCATGGCCAGGCACAACTCCAACACCATCATTAAGTTTGCAGACGACACAACAGTGGTAGGCCTGATCACCGACAACAACGAGACAGCCTATAGGGAGGAGGTCAGAGACCTGGCCGGTTGGTGCCAGAAAAACAACCTATCCTTCAACGTAACCAAGACTAAGGAGATGATTGTGGACTACAGGAAAAGGAGGACCGAGCACGCCCCCATTCTCATAGACGGGGCTGTAGTGGAGCAGGTTGAGAGCTTCAAGTTCCTTGGTGTCCACATCAACAATAAACTAGAATGGTCCAAACACACCAAGACAGTCGTGAAGAGGGCACGACAAAGCCTATTCCCCCTCAGGAAATAAAAAAGATTTAGCATGGGTCCTAAGATCCTCAAAAGGTTCTACAGCTGCAACATTGAGAGCATCCTGACCAGTTGCATCACTGCCAGGTACGGCAATTGATCGGCCTCTGACCGCAAGGCACTACAGAGGGTAGTGTGTACGGCCCAGTACATCACTGGTGCTAAACTGTCTGCCATTCAAGACCTCTACACCAGGAGGTGTCAGAGGAAGGCCCTAAAAATTGTCAAAGACCCCAGCCACCCCAGTCATAGACTGTTCTCTCTACTACCGCATGGCAAGCGGTAGTGCCAAGTCTAGGACAAAAAGGCTTCTCAATAGTTTTTACCCCCAAGCCATAAGACTCCTGAACAGGTAATCAAATGGCTACCCGGACTATTTGCATTGTGTGTGTCCCCCCCAACCCCTCTATTACGCTGCTGCTACTCTCTGTTTATCATATATGCACAGTCACTTTAACTATACATTCATGTACATACTACCTCAATTGTGCCGACCAACCAGTGCTCCCGCACATTGGCTAACCGGGCTATCTGCATTGTGTCCCACCACCCGCCAACCCCTCTTTTACGCTACTGCTACTCTCTGTTCATCCTATATGCATAGTCACTTTAACCATACCTACATGTACATACTACCTCAATCAGCCTGACTAACTGGTGTCTGTATGTAGCCTCGCTACTTTTATAGTCTCTCTACTGTATATAGCCTGTCTTTTTACTGTTGTTTTATTTCTTTGCCTACCTATTGTCCACCTAATATATTTTTTGCACTATTGGTTAGAGCCTGTAAGTCAGCATTTCACTGTAAGGTCTACTACACCTGTTGTATTCGGCGCACGTGACAAATAAACTTTGATTTGATTTGTATGGGGAGAATCTAAGGTATTGGTAATATAGAGTAATATAGGGAGAGAGAGAGAGAGAGAGAGATTGATAGAGAGAGACCCACAGAGGAAGATAGAGATGGATACACAGATAGAGAGAGATACACAGATAGAGAGAGAGAGAGCGAGAGATACACAGATAGAGTGCTTTGGCATTGCTTTGGCAATGTTCCCATGCCAATAAAGCCCCTTGAATTGAATTGAGTGAGAGCGAGAGAGAGAGAGAGAGGGATGGACACACAGATAGAGAGAGAGAGAGAGGGATGGACACACAGATAGAGAGAGAGAGAGGGTAAGTCAGGAGGTAAGTCAGGCAAAGGAGGAACCGCTGACTTGGGTAATATTCATTAGGGCACAATGATTCAAAACAGTGTGCAACAGAAAAACAAAAACAAGTGATTCCAATTGCACTAATTCAATTAGTACCTCCCCAATTAGTACCTCCCCACTCCCCACAGACACAGAGAGAGAGAGAGATAGAGAGAGAGAGAGAGAGAGAGAGATGGACACACACAGAAAGAGAGAGAGAGAGAGAGATGGACACACACAGAAAGAGAGAGAGAGAGAGAGAGAGAGAGAGAGAGAGAGAGCGAGAGAGAGAGAGAGACAGGCGAGAGAGAGAGTTATTGATTCTGTCACCAACCAAGGAGGGCCTACAGCAGCACCTAGATCTTCTGCACAGATTCTGCCAGACCTGGTCCCTGACAGTAAACCTCAGTCAGACAAAAATAATGGTGTTCCAAAAAAGTTCCAGTCGCCAGGACCACAAATAGAAATTCCATCTAGACACCATTGCCCTGGAGCACACAAAAAACTATACATACCTTGGCCTAAACATCAGCACCACAGGTAACTTCCAGAAAGCTGTGAACGATCTGAGAGACAAGGTAAGAAAGGCATTGTATGCCATCAAAAGGAACATAAAATTCGACATACTAATATCGGATCTGGCAAAAAAATACTTGAATCAGTTATAGAACCCATTGACCTTTACGGTTGTGAGGTCTGGGGTCCTCTCACCAACTAAGACCAACTAAGACCAATTTTTATTGTGTATTTCACTTTTGTATATTATCTACTTCATTTGCTTTGGTAATGTTAACATGTTTCCCATGCCAATAAAGCCCCTTGAATTGAATTGAGAGAGTGAGTGAGTGAGTGAGTGAGTGTGTGTGTGTGTGTGTGTGAGTGAGTGAGTGAGTGAGTGAGTGAGTGAGTGAGTGAGTGAGTGAGTGAGTGAGTGAGTGAGTGAGTGAGTGAGTGAGTGAGTGAGTGAGTGAGTGAGTGAGTGAGTGAGTGAGAGAGAGAGAGAGAGAGAGAGAGAGAGAGCGCACTATAAAAGGAATAGAATACCATGCAGGACCCAGACTGAGACTGTCATTGTTATTGTGGGTGTGGGACAGAACGTAACGTTACTTTAAGTCATGTGACTGGCTGGCTAGCCGCTCTTCCAAATGTACCCTCTCTTTTCACATAAATTCCACTGGGAGCCTCTGATCTGAAGGGTGTTTTCCTGTTATTTCTCCTCACTTGTAGCTGTTGCATATCCTATTGAACAACGGTTATTGTTTTGCTCTGTCGGGATCTCTTCATGTGGTGTGGCTTAGGATGGGTGTTGCTGTCACTGTGTGCCATGGACCCTTTGGTAGGCAGTATAGGGGTTGGGTGAGCTTCTAGTGTATTCAACCTGGTGGTTTGAGATAATGTATTTTATTCAACCTGACGGTTTGTAATGATGTAATGTCTTCTATTCAACCTGGTGGTTTGAGATAATGTAGTGTATTTTATTCAATCTGACGGTTTGTGATAATGTAATGTCTTCTATTCAACAGGCTGGTGGTTTGTGATAATGTAATGTCTTCTATTCAACAGGATGGTGGTTTGTGATAATGTAATGTCTTCTATTCAACAGGTTGGTGGTTTGTGATAATGTAATGTCTTCTATTCAACAGGCTGGTGGTTTGTGATAATGTAATGTCTTCTATTCAACAGGCTGGTAGTTTGAGATAATGTAATGTCTTCTATTCAACAGGCTGGTGGTTTGTGATAATGTAATGTCTTCTATTCAACAGGCTGGTGGTTTGTGATAATGTAATGTCTTCTATTCAACAGGCTGGTGGTTTGTGATAATGTAATGTCTTCTATTCAACAGGCTGGTGGTTTGAGATAATGTAATGTCTTCTATTCAACAGGCTGGTGGTTTGAGATAATGTAATGTCTTCAATTCAACAGGCTGGGGGTTTGAGATAATGTAATGTCTTCTATTCAACCGGCTGGTGGTTTGAGATAATGTAATGTCTTTTATTCAACCTGACGGTTTGTGATAATGTAATGTCTTCTATTCAACAGGCTGGTGGTTTGTGATAATGTAATGTCTTCTAATCAACAGGCTGGTGGTTTGTGATAATGTAATGTCTTCTATTCAACAGGCTGGTGGTTTGTGATAATGTAATGTATTTTATTCAACCTGACGGTTTGTGATAATGTAATGTCTTCTATTCAACAGGCTGGTGGTTTGTGATAATGTAATGTCTTCAATTCAACAGGCTGGTGGTTTGAGATAATGTAATGTCTTCTATTCAACCGGCTGGTGGTTTGTGATAATGTAATGTCTTCTAATCAACAGGCTGGTGGTTTGTGATAATGTAATGTCTAGACTTCCTGGCGCTGACGGAAACATGGATTACCACAGATAACACTGCTACTCCTACTGCTCTCTCCTCGTCTGCCTACGTGTTCTCGCATACCCCTAGAGCATCGAGCCAGCGGGGTGGTGGCACTGGAATCCTCATCTCTCCCAAGTGGACATTCTCTCTTTCTCCCCTGACCCATCTGTCTATCTCCTCATTTGAATTCCATGCTGTCACAGTTACCAGCCCTTTCAAGCTTAACATCCTTATCATTTATCGCCCTCCAGGTTCCCTTGGAGAATTCATCAATGAGCTTGATGCCTTGATAAGTTCCTTCCCTGAGGATGGCTCACCTCTCACAGTTCTGGGTGACTTTAACCTCCCCACGTCTACCTTTGACTCATTCCTCTCTGCCTCCTTCTTTCCACTCCTCTCCTCTTTTGACCTCACCCTCTCACCTTCCCCCCCTACTCACAAGGCAGGCAATACGCTTGACCTCATCTTTACTAGATGCTGTTCTTCCACTAATCTCATTGCAACTCCCATCCAAGTCTCCGACCACTACCTTGTATCCTTTTCCCTCTCGCTCTCATCCAACACTTCTCACTCTGCCCCTACTCGGATGGTATTGCGCCGTCCCAACCTTCGCTCTCTCTCTCCCGCTACTCTCTCCTCTTCCATCCTATCATCTCTTCCCTCTGCTCAATCCTTCTCCAACCAATCTCCTGATTCTGCCTCCTCAACCCTCCTCTCCTCCCTTTCTGCATCCTTTGATTTTCTCTGTCCCCTATCCTCCAGGCCGGCTCGGTCCTCCACTCCTGCGCCGTGGCTCGACGACTCACTGCGAGCTCACAGAACAGGGCTCCGGGCAGCCGAGCGGAAATGGAGGAAAACTCGCCTCCCTGCGGACCTGGCATCCTTTCACGCCCTCCTCTCTACATTTTCCTCTTCTGTCTCTGCTGCTAAAGCCACTTTCTACCACTCTAAATTCCAAGCATCTGCCTCTAACCCTAGGAAGCTCTTTGCTACCTTCTCCTCCCTCCTGAATCCTCCTCCCCCTCCCCCCCCTCCTCTCTCTCTGCGGATGACTTCGTCAACCATTTTAAAAAGAAGGCTGATGACATCCGATCCTCGTTTGCTAAGCCAAACGACACCGCTGGTCCTGCTCACACTGCCCTACCCTGTACTTTGACCTCTTTCTCCCCTCTCTCTCCAGATGAAATCTCGCGTCTCGTGACGGCCGGCCGCCCAACAACCTGCCCACTTGACCCTATCCCCTCCTCTCTTCTCCAGACCATTTCCGGAGACCTTCTCCCCTACCTCACCTCGCTCATCAACTCATCCTTGACCGCTGGCTACGTCCCTTCCGTCTTCAAGAGAGCGAGAGTTGCACCCCTTCTGAAAAAACCTACACTCGATCCCTCCGATATCAACAACTACAGACCAGTATCCCTTCTTTCTTTTCTCTCCAAAACTCTTGAACGTGCCGTCCTTGGCCAGCTCTCCTGCTATCTCTCTCAGAATGACCTTCCTGATCCTAATCAGTCAGGTTTCAAGACTGGGCATTCAACTGAGACTGCTCTTCTCTGTGTCACGGAGGCTCTCCGCACTGCTAAAGCTAACTCTCTCTCCTCTGCTCTCATCCTTCTAGACCTATCTGCTGCCTTTGATACTGTGAACCATCAGATCCTCCTCTCCACCCTCTCCGAGCTGGGCATCTCCGGCGCGGCCCACGCTTGGATTGCGTCCTACCTGACAGGTCGCTCCTACCAGGTGGCGTGGCGAGAATCTGTCTCCGCACCACGTGCTCTCACCACTGGTGTCCCCCAGGGCTCTGTTCTAGGCCCTCTCCTATTCTCACTATACACCAAGTCACTTGGCTCGGTCATATCCTCACATGGTCTCTCCTATCATTGCTACGCAGACGACACACAATTAATCTTCTCCTTTCCCCCTTCTGATAACCAGGTGGCGAATCGCATCTCTGCATGTCTGGCAGACATATCAGTGTGGATGACGGCTCACCACCTCAAGCTGAACCTCGGCAAGACGGAGCTGCTCTTCCTCCCGGGGAAGGACTGCCCGTTCCATGATCTCACCATCACGGTTGACAACTCCCTTGTGTCCTCCTCCCAGAGTGCTAAGAACCTTGGCGTGACCCTGGACAACACCCTGTCGTTCTCCACTAACATCAAGGCGGTGACCCGATCCTGTAGGTTCATGCTCTACAACATTCGCAGAGTACGACCCTGCCTCACACAGGAAGCGGCGCAGGTCCTAGTCCAGGCACTTGTCATCTCCCGTCTGGATTACTGCAACTCGCTGTTGGCTGGGCTCCCTGCTTGTGCCATTAAACCCCTACAACTCATCCAGAACGCCGCAGCCCGTCTGGTGTTCAACCTTCCCAAGTTCTCTCACGTCACCCCGCTCCTCCGCTCTCTCCACTGGCTTCCAGTTGAAGCTCGCATCCGCTACAAGTCCATGGTGCTTGCCTACGGAGCTGTGAGGGGAACGGCACCTCCGTACCTTCAGGCTCTGATCAGGCCCTACACCCAAACAAGGGCACTGCGTTCATCCACCTCTGGCCTGCTCGCCTCCCTACCTCTGAGGAAGCACAGTTCCCGCTCAGCCCAGTCAAAACTGTTCGCTGCTCTGGCACCCCAATGGTGGAACAAGCTCCCTCACGACGCCAGGACAGCGGAGTCAATCACCACCTTCCGGAGACACCTGAAACCCCACCTCTTTAAAGAATACCTGGGATAGGATAAAGTAATCCTTCTAACCCCCCCCCCCAAAAAAGATTTAGATGCACTATTGTAAAGTGGTTGTTCCACTGGATATCATAAGGTGAATGCACCAATTTGTAAGTCGCTCTGGATAAGAGCGTCTGCTAAATGACTTAAATGTAAATGTCTTCTATTCAACAGGCTGGTGGTTTGAGATAATGTAATGTCTTCTATTCAACAGGCTGGTGGTTTGTGATAATGTAATGTCTTCTATTCAACAGGATGGTGGTTTGTGATAATGTAATGTCTTCTATTCAACAGGCTGGTGGTTTGTGATAATGGTTAAAATTGAATATCACTGATTTACTGCGTGGTGAAACAATGAAACGATGATATTTCAGAGCGAGACCTCACACACCACAAGACATGAGTTTCACTGTTGCTCTGAACAGGTTGTCATTGTTGACTACTGTATTGAATGTTACGCTATACTCCACCAACACCCATTCTCCTCTCTGTCTCAACCAACCCATGGCCCACTGGCATTATTACAATAAAACATCCCAACCACCAACATGTTGAATTCAATCCCAGGCAACTTGAACATGTCAATTATGTCAGAAAAGAGCAACACCCATCCTATTGTATTACTTCTTCTTCTTTTCAGTGATCTCACTTTCTGCTGGTGTCATTTTGGTGGCAGGCCAGCACCGTGGAGGAGAAAGAGCTTCACGTGAGAGCTTGTATTTATATATTTTAAAATAATTCCTATAGATCTGTGATGATTGCGAGGCCACAGACTTTGAGAAGCAAGTTGGTGCACAATGCAGGTTTGTTTGTGCCAGCTATGATTCCACCGGGTTTTACTAAGGAAAATACCCCTGTTACCATGGTGTTTGTCAACACTCAACGCTTCCCTTCGGCATCAAATGTGAACCCACACCATTCAAAATCATATAATGGCTTACTGTACACTGGATTAGGCCACTGTATATTGGCCTACTGTATACTGAACTACTGAATCCTGGCCTACTGTATACTGGCCTACTGTATACTGATCTACTGTATACTGGCCTACTGTATACTGGCCTACTGTATACTGGCCTGCTGTATACTGACCTACCTTATACTGACCTACTGTATACTGACCTACTGTGTACTGGCCTACTGTATACTGGCCTACTGTATACTGACCTACTGTATACTCACCTACTGTATACTCACCTACTCTATACTGGCCTACTGTATACTGGCCTACTGTATACTGGTCTACTGTATACTGGTCTACTGTATACTGGCCTACTATATACTGGTTTACTGTATACTGGTCTACTGTATACCGACCTACTGTATACTGATCTACTGTGTACTGGTCTACTCTATACTGGCCTACTGTATACTGGCCTAGTGTATACTGGTCTACTGAATACTGATTTACTGTATACTGACCTACTGTATACCAGCCTACCTTATACTGGTCTACTGTGTACTGGCCTACTGTGTACTGGCCTACTCTATACTCACCTACTGTATACTCACCTACTGTATACTCACCTACTCTTACTTGTCTACTGTATACTGGCCTACTCTATACTGGCTTGCTGTGTACTGACCTATTGTACACTGGCCTACTGAATCCTGGCCTACTGTATACTGGCCTACTGTATTCTGACCTACTGTATACTGGCCTACTGTATACTGACCTACTGTATACTGACCTACTGTATACTCACCTACTGTATACTCACCTACTGTATACTGACCTACTGTATACCAGCCTACCTTATACTGGCCTACTGTATACTGGTCTACTGTATACTGATCTACTGTGTACTGGCCTACTGTGTACTGGCCTACTGTATACTGTCCTACTGTATACTGTCCTACTGTATACTGACCTACTGTATGCTGGTCTACTGTATACTGTCCTACTGTGTACTGACCTACTGTATGCTGGCCTGCTGTATACTGTCCTACTGTGTACTGGCCTACTGTGTACTGGCCTACTGTATACTGGTCTACTGTATACTGGCCTACTGTGTACTGGCCTACTGTATACTGGCCTACTGTGTACTGGCCTACTGTATGCTGGCCTGCTGTATACTGTCCTACTGTGTACTGGCCTACTGTGTACTGGCCTACTGTGTACTGGCCTACTGTATACTGGTCTACTGTATACTGGCCTACTGTGTACTGGTCTACTGTATACTGGCCTACTGTGTACTGGCCTACTGTATACTGGTCTACTGTATACTGGCCTACTGTATACTGGCCTACTATATACTGGCCTACTGTGTACTGGTCTACTGTATACTGACCTACTGTGTACTGGTCTACTGTATACTGGCCTACTGTATACTGGCCTACTGTGTACTGGCCTACTATATACTGGCCTACTATATGCTGGCCTACTGTGTACTGGCCTACTATATACTGGCATAGCCTACTGAACAATGTGCATGTACTAAGTTGACCACAATGGGAAAACAAATGTCAGGTCAGTTGTATTACATAAGCCACTGGCTGGCGCCTCGTTTCTCAACTCCCCCTTCCTCATAAATAATACAAGTCAATAACCATCTCATTTGTTTTTCAAATATCGGTTATCATTTATATAATATTTTCACATTCAAAGACCAACAGGACAGTCCTTTGACTCCAAATGGAAGTTGTCTTGGGATTCAAAACAATGGGAAGTACAGTATTCTGCTAGTCTAGACAGTCAATCAAAAGGAAAAGGAAAACTCACATACATTAGGACTTCACCTTTAAGCCCACACAGACATGCCTGTACGTGTGGTCCTATGAGGTGAATGGTTAAATGTCTGGAAGACCAGGCAACATGGAGGGGTTAAAATATTTAGAAATTCCAAGAGGTACTTATTGTGACTGCCGACTTGTGTTTTCCATTGCATCAGGAGTTACTGAAGTGTATAGGAAAAACTCTCTGTCTATTAGTGAGACAAATGCTCCTTGTCAACCACTAACTCTAATGGTGAAAGTTTTACTGCACATGAAACAGCAACAAGACCCCCCTCTGTTTCCAGTGTCATATTAGACTAGCCTAATGGATGTACATTTTACAAAACATTTTTGTCATTTAGGGGAGAGGCTGTTATCCAGAGTGACTTACAGTGCATCCATCTTAAGATAGCTAGGTGGGACAACCACATATCACAGTCAAAGTTAGTACATTTTTCCTCAGTAAAGTAGCTATCAGAGCTAGTGTTAGTTCACAAAAGGCTTCGTTTTTTTCTCAAGATGGGTAGGAGGAGTGAGGGGGGGATGCTGTGGGAATATTTAAGATAATATTTGAAAGTAGGGTTTCAGATATTTTCATAAGATGGGACACTCTGCTGTCTTAACTTCAGGGGAAAGCTGGTTCCACCATTGGGGTGCCGGGACAGAGAAGAGCTTGGACAGCTGCCCTCCCGTAGGGGTGGGAAGGCCAAGAGACTAGAGGTGGCAGGGTTTGAGCAGATCCTGAAAGTAGGGAGGGGCAGTCCCTCTTGCTGCTCCGTAGGCAAGTACCATGTTTTTGTAGTGGATGTGAGCTTCAGCTGGAAGCCAGTGGAGTGTGCAGCGGAGCGGGGTTACATGGAAGAACTGTGTAAGTTTGAACATCAGGCAGGCTGCAGCGTTCTGGATAAGTTGCAAGAGTTTGATGGCAGAATTGGGGAGTCCAGCCAATCATTGACTTATAGTTGTCCAGACAGGAGATGACAAACACCTGGATTAGGACCTGTGCTTCATCCTGTGTGAGGTAGGGTCGTACTCTACATATGTTGTAGAGCATGAACCTGTAGTCAGTGCTTTGATGTTTGCAAAGAACGACAGGGTGTTGTCCAGAGTCACGCCAAGGTTCTTTGCATTCTGGGAGGGGGACACCGTGGGGTTGTCAACCGTGATGGTGAGGTCTTGGAGCAGGCAGGCCTTTCCTGGGATGAAGAGCAGCTCTGTCTTGTCGAGGTTGAGCTTGAGGTGGTGGGCCGACATCCAAGCTGAGATATCTGCCAGGCATGCAGAGATGCATGCCACCATCTGGGTGTCAGAAGGGGAGAAGGCAAAACGTATATTAGTTTCATCCACATAGCAATGATAGGAGAGACCATGTGAGGATATGACGGGCCGAGTGACTTGGTGCACAGAGAGAAAAGGAGAGGACCTAGAACCCAACCCTGGGGAACACCACCAGTAGTGAGAGCACGTGGTGCAGACACAGATTCTCTCCACGTCACCTGGAGCGACCTGCCAGGTAGGAAGCGATCCAAGAGTGTGCAGAGCCTGAGACGCCCACCCCTGAGAGGGTGGAGAGGAGGATCTGATGGTTCACGGTAGAGAAGGAAGTGGATAGATCTAGGAGGATGAGTGACCCGTCTTTGGTAATGCGGGGAGCCTCTGTGACACAGAGAAGAGCAGTCTCGGATGAGTGACCCGTCTTGAAGCCTGACTGGTTAAAAAGAGATATCAGTCTGTAGTTTTTCATGTCAGAGGGGTCGAGTGTTGGTTTCTTGAGGAGGGGAGCAGCTCGGGCCATTGGGAAGTCCGAGGGCACGCAGCCAGTGGTCAGGGATGAGTTGATGAGGGAAGTGAGGAATGAGAGAATGTCTCCAGAGTTGGTCTGGAGAAGGGGGGTTGAGCGGGAAGGTTGTTGGGCGGCCGGACCTCACTAGTCGTTGGATTTCATCTGGAGAGATTTGAGAGAAAAAGTGAAAGGTGTAGGTAGTTCTGTGTGAGTGGGAACAGTAAACTCAACAGGGTAGTTCTGTGTGAATGGGACCAGTGAACTCAACAGGGTAGTTCTGTGTGAATGGGACCATTGAACTCAACAGGGTAGTTTTGTGTGAATGGGACCATTGAACTCAACAGGGTAGTTATGTGTGAATGGGACCAGTGAACTCAACAGGGTAGTTCTGTGTGAATGGGACCAGTGAACTCAACAGGGTAGTTATGTGTGAATGGGACCAGTGAACTCAACAGGGTAGTTCTGTGTGAATGGGACCATTGAACTCAACAGGGTAGTTTTGTGTGAATGGGACCATTGAACTCAACAGGGTAGTTATGTGTGAATGGGACCAGTGAACTCAACAGGGTAGTTCTGTGTGAATGGGACCATTGAACTCAACAGGGTAGTTCTGTGTGAATGGGACCATTGAACTCAACAGGGTAGTTCTGTGTGAATGGGACCAGTGAACTCAACAGGGTAGTTATGTGTGAATGGGACCAGTGAACTCAACAGGGTAGTTCTGTGTGAATGGGACCATTGAACTCAACAGGGTAGTTTTGTGTGAATGGGACCATTGAACTCAACAGGGTAGTTATGTGTGAATGGGACCAGTGAACTCAACAGGGTAGTTCTGTGTGAATGGGACCAGTGAACTCAACAGGGTAGGGAATGGGTGGCTATCGTTGGAGGAGAAGGAGACAGAAAAGGAAACAAAGTAGTGTTAGCCTTGATTGGACAAGAGACAGTGACAGCATGATATTGAAATGAGGAGATGGACAGGTGAGTGAGGGAGAAAAAAATCAAATCTCCACTTAGGATAAATAAGAAGACTTTTGCCACAACGACCAGATGACAGAACACATAGACAGATGGAGAAAGAGCAGCTGGAGTAGCAGTGTTCTCTGGGGTGATCCATGTCTCAGTCAGGGCCAAAAATTCTAGGAACTGAAGGGCAGCGTAGGCTGAGATGAACTCATCGTTCTTGACCGCAGAACGGCAGTTCCAAAAGCTGCCAGAGACCAGGAATTCCACATGGGTTGTTCGCGCATTGAACACCAAATTAGAAGGGTTGTAGCCAAGGGTTGGGGAGGGTCTGTAAAGCCTACATGGAGAGGAGCGAACAGTCATAGCAAACACACACATACAGTGCCTTGCAAAAGTATTCACCCCCCTTTGGCATTTTTCCTATTTTGTTGCATTACAACCTGTAATTTAAATAGATTTTTATTTGTATTTCATGTAATGGACATGCACAAAATTGTCCGAATTGGTTAAGTGACAAATAACATATTTAAAAATGTTAAAAAATAATTAAAATGTAAAAGTGGCGTGTGCATATATATACACCCCCTTTGCTATGAAGCCCCTAAATAAGATCTGGTGGAACCAATTACCTTCAGAAGTCACATAATTAGTTAAATATAGTCCACCTGTGTGCAATCTAAGTGTCACATGATCTGTCACATGATCTCAGTATATACACACCTGTTCTGAAAGGCCCCAGAGTCTGCAACACCACTAAGCAAGCGGCACCACCAAGCAAGTGGCACCATGAAGACCAAGGAGCTCTCCAAACAGGTCAGGGACAAAGTTGTGGAGAAGTACAGATCAGGGTTGGATTATAAAAAAATATCTGAAACTTTGAACATCCCACGAACCACCATTAAATCCATTATTAAAAAATGGAAAGAATATGCCACCACAGCAAACCTGCCAAGAGAGGGCCGCCCACCAAAACTCACGGACCAGGCAAGGAGGGCATTAACCAGAGAGGCAACAAAGAGACCAAAGATAACCCTGAAGGAGCTGCAAAATTCCACAGCGGAGTTTGGAGTATCTGTCCATAGGACCACTTTAAGCTGTACACTCCACAGAGTAGGGCTTTACGGAAGAGTGGCCAGAAAAAAAGCCATTGCTTAAAAAAAAAAATAAGCAAAGATGTTTGGTGTTTGCCAAAAGGCATGTGGGAGACTCTCCAAACATATGGAAGAAAGTACTCTGGTTAGATGAGACTAAAATTGAGCTTTTTGACCATCAAGGAAAACGCTATGTCTGGCGCAAACCCAACACCTCTCACCACCCCGAGAACACCATCCCCACAGTGAAGCATGGTGGTGGTAGCATCATGCTGTGTGGATGTTTTTCATTGGCAGGGACCGGGAAACTGGTCAGAATTGAAGGAATGATGGATGGCGCTAAATACAGGGAAATTCTTGTGGGAAACCTGTTTCAGTCCTCAATAGATTTGAGACTGGGTCGGAGGTTCACCTTCCAGCAGGACAATAACCCTAAGCATACTACTAAAGCAACACTCGAGTGGTTTAAGGGGAAACATTTAAATGTCTTGGATTCTCAGATTCTCAATCCAATTGAGAATCTGTAGTATGACTTAAATATTGCTGTACACCAGGGGAACCCATCCAACTTGAAGGAGCTGGAGCAGTTTTGACCTGAAGAATGGGCAAAAATCCCAGTGGCTAGATGTGCCAAGCTTATAGAGACATACCCAAAGAGGCTTGCAGCTGTAATTGCTGCAAAAGTTAGCTCTACAAAGTATTGAATTTGGGGGGGGAATAGTTATGCACGCTCAAGTTTTCAGTTTTTTCTCTTATTTCTTGTTTGTTTCACTCCCAAAAATATTTAGCACCTTCAAAGTGGTAGGTATGTTATGTAAATCAAATGATACAAACCCCCCAAAAATCTATTTTAATTCCAGGTTGTAAGGCAACAAAATAGGAAAAATGCCAAGGGGGGAATACTTTCGCAAGCCACTGTATATGTTCGAGAATGCTCAATTGACCGTTATTTATAGGTTGTTTTGTACAGTTCACATGTTCAGGAAGTGATAGCCAATGCTACAAAAGAGCAAAATGAGATCATCAAAAAATAACTAGGTAAGAGAGTCAAGTGAGAGAGTGAAGTCTTCCTCTCTTTCCTTCCTGCAGAACAACTAACTAGGTAAGATAGTTAAGTGAGAGAGTGGAGTCTTCCTCTCTTTCCTTCCTGCAGAACAACTCAGCAGAACCGTCTTAGTTTTGGCGACAAGACCGCCGCTGACACGGCTGCTTGCTGAGTAAACTGGGGAGACTGAAGTATTAACAGTAATTGTTAATTGCCTAGGAGAGGATAAATCACTCCCCCTCCAATAGAGCCACAGATTACAAAAACAACAGCAGTCACAAATTGCACTGCCTCTTAATCCTGGTTGGTGTGTCAACAATCATCTGTAAATTATGAGCAGACAGCGGTTCACACTCCAAGTATGCTACTGGGAAGACAGGTAGCACTTAAAGTAGATGGCCCTAGCTAGCAAAAAGACTACTAGACAACAACAGATTAAGACAAAAATTATATTTATCACTCCTGGAGATGTCAGGAGTCCTCTAGCAAAGTAACGAATTACAGATTGTCCCTTTAAATTCTCCATGCATGAGAAAATAAACAAATCATAGAGTATCCTAACCTATCGAGCTCTCTTACAGTAAGAACCGTCTCTGGTCTAAGACTCATACAGCCAGAGTGTTGGTTCTTATCTGCTGGGTTGCAGGAGCTGCTGTGGGGTTCCTGTTATTGGGATCCAATGTCACCCAGGCAGATAGGCTATGTCACAAATGGCAACCTATTCACTAGTGCATTCGTTTTGTCCAGGACCCACAGGACTGGACAACCCCAGCCTCCTCCGCTAATCCCCAGCCTCCTCCGCTAATCCCCAGCCTCCTCCTCCTCTAAACCCCAGCCTCCTCCGATAAACCCTAGCCTCCTCTGCTAAACCCCAGCCTCCTCCGCTAAACCCCAGTCCTCCGCTAAACCCCAGTCTCCTCTGCTAAACCCTAGCCTCCTCTGCTAAACCCTAGCCTCCTCCGCTAAACCCTAGCCTCCTCCGCTAAACCCCAGCCTCCTCCTCTAAACCCCAGCCTCCTCCGCTAAACCCCAGCCTCCTCCGCTAAACCCCATTCTCCTCCGCTAAACCCCAGCCTCCTCCGCTAAACCCCAGCCTCCTCCGCTAAACCCCAGCCTCCTCCGCTAAACCCCAGCCTCCTCCGCTAAACTCCAGCCTCCTCCGCTAAACCCTAGCCTCCTCCCCTAAACCCCAGCCTCCTCCACTAAACCCCAGCCTCCTCCGATAAACCCTAGCCTCCTCTGATAAACCCTAGCCTCCTCCGCTAAACCCCAGCCTCCTCCGCTAAACCCCAGCCTCCTCCTCTAAACCCTAGCCTCCTCCGCCAAACCCTAGCCTCCTCCGCTAAACCCCAGCCTCCTCCGCTAAACCCCAGCCTCCTCCGCTAAACCCTAGCCTCCTCCGCTAAACCCTAGCCTCCTCCGCTAAACCCCAGCCTCCTCCGCTAAACCCCAGCCTCCTCCGCTAAACCCCAGCCTCCTCCGCTAAACCCCAGCCTCCTCCGCTAAACCCCAGCCTCCTCCGCGAAACCCCAGCCTCCTCCGCGAAACCCCAGCCTCCTCCGCTAAACCCCAGCCTCCTCCGCTAAACCCCAGCCTCCTCCGCGAAACCCCAGCCTCCTCTGCGAAACCCCAGCCTCCTCCGATAAACAACCAGCCTCCTCCACTGCCCAACAACCCAGGTTGTGTAAGGAGGATTGTTTGTTATTAGAATGCTAGTCCACGAGCGCACATTGTTTAAACTTTGAGAACAATCAACCTTTGCAATAAAAGACCCCCCTCTTTGTGGCGGTATCCTCCCATCCCCCTTCTCATTGTTTATTTAAGCAATACTTCCCCAAATGTTTGAATGCTTCATACTCATTCCATTTTATTTTACTGGAAAAAAAGTGCCAGTCCCATTGTAAGGAATTCTATGTTGTGTGTGTGTGTGTGTGTGTGTGTGTGTGTGTGTGTGTGTGTGTGTGTGTGTGTGTGTGTGTGTGTGTGTGTGTGTGTCAACCTGCAGCGAGACATTTTATTTGCTTTAGAATAGAATCATACAGTGATAGTATGATTAAGTATAATATTGTAACACTTAGGTTTATTGCCTCCTCCTAGAGATGAAAAAATCCCACTGCTCCTCAGTGACCACTGAATCAACAAGGAATAATACTAACAAGTAGGAATATGTCAAGCGGATGAAATTGTGCAGTATGTTAATGGGTCAGGTAAACTGTGCAGTATGTTAATAGTTCAGGTAAACTGTGCAGTATGTTAATGAAACAGTTACCAATAGAAGAATGCGTCATAGCCAGCCAAAATAAAGGAACAAAGCTGGTCAATAGAACAGGTTGAAATGGAAAATGACTCAGCGATGGAGAGTTAAAAAAGAACCGTTCCTAATTGTACCCTTTTTCCACAGGCCCCTGGTCAAAAGTAGTGCACCAAATATTGAATAGGGTTCCATTTGGGATGCAGGTTAAAGGCTTTTTAGGTTTTCTCCCCTAATTTTCCACGCTTTTGAATAATATGAGAATGTTGTGGAAGGTGGGGGGTGGGTGGGGGGCGGGGTGGGGGGGTGGGGGGGGCAGGCAGTGATGGAAAAAGTATCACACTGTCATACTTCATTATACGTTAATATTGTGGGGGGGCAGTGGGGGGGCAGGCAGTGATGGAAAAAGTATCACACTGTCATACTTCATTATACGTTAATAGAAAATGACTGAAGTGAAAGTCACTCAGTAAAATATTGTACTACTTGAGTAAAAGTCTGAAATTAATTGGTTTTTAATATCCTTAAGTATCTAAAGTAAATATAATTGCTAAAATATACTTAAGTATCAAAATAAAAAGTATAAATCATTTAACACTCCTTATATTAAGTAAACCAGACAAACTATTTTCTTGTTTTTTAAATTTATTTAAGGATAGCTAGGGGCACACTTCAACACTCATTTGCAACTGAAGCATTTGTGTTTAGTGAGCCTGCCAGATCAGAGGCAGTAGAGATGGTCAGGGATGTTCTCTTGATAAGTGTGTTTGTCACAGGCTTCGTATTGAACAGACCAAGGCTCAGCGTGAATAGTGCTCATTCTTGATACTTTAATGAGAAACACTTTACAAAATAACAAACGACCAACAGTTCCGTCAGGTACAATAACTAAACGGAAAATAACCACCCACAAAACCCAAAGGAAAACAGGCTGCCTAAGTATGGCTTCCAATCAGAGACAACGAAAGACACCTGCCTCTGATTGGAAACCATACTCGGCCAAACATGGAAAACGAAACATAGAAATAGAAAACTAGAACAAATTCCCCTAGAACCCAAAAAAACCAAAACACACAAAACAACCCCCTTGCCACACCCTGACCATTCTACTATGGCCAATGACCCTTTTCACTGGTCAGGACGTGACAGTGTTAATTCCAGCATTTTCCTGTCCTGCTAAGCATTCAATATGTAATGAGTACTTTTGAGTGTCAGGGAAAATGTATGGAGTAAAAAGTACATCAAGCAAAAGTTGTCCAAAATATAAATAGTAATGTACCGATACCCCCAAAAATCTACTTAAGTAGTACTTTATAGTGTTTTTACTTAAGTACTTTACACCACTGAGAGGAGAGGCTGGCTTTGGACGGGTGCTCCTTTTATAAAGGCCAAAGAACAAAACAGGAAACCGTCCTCTTGTTTTGGCTCGTGGAGCTACAAGTGTTTGGAATTCCGAAGAGGTGAATTCACATGTTATTTTCATGTCTGCGCTCAGATTAGAGTATGCACACAGAGATTGACACACACGCGCACGCACAGACTCACGCGCACGCGCACGCACACACACACACACACACACACACACACACACACACACACACACACACACACACACACACACACACACTGTGGAATGTCTGGCATTCCTCGATAAGCAGAGACACGAAGAGTGCGAACCCCCCCCCCCCCGCGGGGATGTTGTGAGCAGAGAGCGCTGAATAGACAAAATAAGAGACCTGATCTGCTGAGAGGTCCTGGTGACCTTGAATCAATATGTACTCTTATTCTATAGAGGGCCAAGCCATCATAGCCACGTTGATTCTTATGCTACGTTTGATTTAGGCTAACCGCATCATCATGCGTCATGACGATATTTCACAACGTTCTGTAAACTTTATACGAGGACGCAGTTCATCTTGTCTTCGTTTTGGTGATAATCTAATATCTTTGTTGTTTATTGTGTTTTTTGGAGGGAAACAGAATGTGAAGAGCATTCTTAAGATAGTGGAAAGGTGTTATCAGTAAAAACAGACACTGTTGGTTTGATAAGATAGATATGGACAGGTCATCTTATTGTTTGGAAAGTGATAGTGTTGTGCGTTCGGTTGTTGTTGCTGATCTCTTGGAGATCATGTTTGTGTGTTTATTTAGCTGTAGAGTAGCTGACACTCGTTTAATCATGGACTCTTTAATACATGTTTAGAAAGTGATTGTGTAGTGCATTTCGGACAATTGGAAATCACACGTTGTGTGTTTTGTTTATGTCTAGGCTGTTAATCATGGACTCTTTAGTATACAGTCTACAGTCTGCATCCTCACTATACACTATAATGTAAACAAACAATGACTAAAAGGACCATCCACACAAAGGACGATAACTATAAAGATTAAAATTACATTTAAAAAAGTAATAATTTAAGTGAACAGGAGCGTTCACACTACAATGACAACTCCAAAAAGAGTGGGGAACATTAACGAGTGCTATCGTTTGGGTCACTTTCAGAGTTTTTTCCCCCCCCTGTCCCTCGACCAATCAAAAAGGCATTCTATTTAAGCGGTCTTGGTTCTAGTTGCACGAGGCTGCTCGGAGTGGAGAGAAGGCAGAGCGCACGGTAAGTTTGCCTGAATAACTGGGCACGTGCGAGCATATTGATGGCCACATAAATTGTAGGACGACTTGGGAGAGTGATGATCCACAACAAACAGCGCATTTAAAAGGCCATATTTTCCAATGGTAGGCCTATCTGTTAACGTCGATACATCCTGATAAAATAAACACGATATGACTAGCCTGCTAATGTGCCTTTCTGGACCTTGTAAACTGTGGAGGAAATACACATTACCGATCCAAAGGGTTGACTAATCAGTGTAACGTGTGTCGTGTGTGGAGGACCAAGATGCAACAGGGAAGTGTATACTCATCTTTTTTAATATTGAAGAAGGAGAAACAAATGAAACACGTATACAATTAACGGAAATGACACTAACAGTTCTGTCAGGTGATAAGCACAAAACAGAATACAACTACCCACAATCCACAATACAAACAAACCCCTAATTATAGGACCTTCAATCAGAAGCAACGAGGAGCCGCTGCTTCCAATTGAAGTTCAAGAACAAAACTGCACATAGAAACAGAGTGACTAGAATAAACATAGAAAATGCCCAAACATAGAACATATACCAAAACTCTAGACCACTACAATCAAACACCCCCTTGTCTATACACATAGACTAACAATCCCCGAAACATATAAACAAAATACCCCCTGCCACGTCCTGACCATACTAAACACTAACAAATAACACCTTTACAGGTCAGAACGTGACACCTAGAAAGAAACAGTGTGACACCTATTCTACTCTGTCACTGTGGAGGGGAACAACCTCTGTGGAGGACTTCCAATCTGGTTGTATCCCACATGGCACCATATTCCCTATGTAGTGCGCTACTTTTGACCAGGGCTTATATGACTCTAGTCAAAAGTTGTGCAGTATGTAGGGAATAGGGTGCTGTATGGGACAGAGCCAGTTTCTACCTGATTTTGATCCTGGACTGAATAGGATAACAACGCATGATGTTAGTGCATTTTAATGTTTCCTATCATTGTGTACAGGAATTCTGTTTCTTGGAACGAATGCAGCACTTTCAAGGACATGTCCAGGGAAGAAAAGGGTATGCGTACCAATTAGCACCCTACGTCCTACATAGTGCACTACTTTTGACCAGGGTCCATACAATGTAGGGAATAGGGTGTCATTTAGGACCACTCATATGTACAAATCTATGCATGTATATGTAAATTGCCTTGGATAAAAGTGTCTGCTAAATGGCATATATCATTATTTAGTATTATTTGGAATGCAGACCAGGTTTGACCTGTAATTGAAAAATAATTGTTTAATTTTTTTGTCCGAGACATCATCCAACTCATTTATTTTCTTCTCCCTTTGCTTTGAACTTTTTGATAAATGTGTTTTTAATCCAGCTACTTGGCATAGTTTCATTTGTTTGAATACATTCTAAGGAATTGGACAACATCTAAAGAGTTTAAAAAAAAGATGATCCATCAAATATGATGCATTGCAAGTCTTGGTTACATGTGATACACATTTTCACAATTAATATACACATGAGGGTTGCATTATGTTGCAATACCTGTGTAACAACAATGTAATAGCATCAAAGGAAATTCTGAGACTGGAACTAAAAGAGGGGGTGGGGTGGGGTGGGTAGGGGGGCGCACGGAAACCAAACCTCTCTCTTCTTACACTGATTGGTGTCTGCTTGTTTATGTATGGATGTTGTCACTCCAGTTCAATAGCATTGACCCTTGACCCCTGACAAGTACTTCCAGGTGGGGGCTCTCCCGTCACACCCTCCTCCCTCTCTCTTACACACACACACACACACACACACACACACATAAACACACACACACACACACACACACACACACACACACACACACACACACACACACACACACACACACACACACACACACACACACACACACACACACACACACACACACACACACACACAGCCTCCATAGACAGACCTCCTGCAGTCTCACACCACGCCACGGCTTCATCCCAAATGGTAACCTATTCCCAATATAGTGCACTCATTTTGACAAGAGCCCTACTATGGGTAGAGCCCTTGTATGGGTAAAGTCCTAGTATGGGTAAAGCCCTAGTATGGGTAAAGTCCTAGTATGGGTAAAGCCCTAGTATGGGTAAAGCCCTAGTATGGGTAAAGCCCTAGTATGGGTAAAGTCCTAGTATGGGTAAAGTCCTAGTATGGGTAAAGCCCTAGTATGGGTAAAGTCCTAGTATGGGTAAAGCCCTAGTATGGGTAAAGTCCTAGTATGGGTAAAGCCCTAGTATGGGTAAAGCCCTAGTATGGTAAAGTCCTAGTATGGGTAAAGCCCTAGTATGGGTAAAGTCCTAGTATGGGTAAAGCCCTAGTATGGGTAAAGCCCTAGTATGGTAAAGCCCTAGTATGGGTAAAGCCCTAGTGTGGGTAAAGCCTTAGTATGGGTAAAGTCCTAGTATGGGTAAAGCCCTAGTATGGGTAAAGCCCTAGTATGGGTAGAGATTTAGTATGGGTAGAGCCCTAGTGTGGGTAAAGTCCTGGTATGGGTCCTGGTCAAAAGTAGAGCACCACGTAGGGAAAGGGCGCCATTCTGACCAGAAATAAAAAGATGATCTGATCAGCCAAATATGCAACGTGAGATGAGCCACATGCCATTGCCATAAGAAGTCTGAATAATGGAGGTTCTCAAATGTATGACTGTAGTTTTAAAAACAGAGAGAGAAAGAAAGAGAGAGCGAAAGAAAGAGTGAGAGAGAAGAAGAAGAACAGAGCAAAACCATTTTGAGAAACCTTAGGACATTGTTCCCAGAAGCACAGGAATGTACACGTAACTACATCTCTGAGACTCTAGTTACATTTAAATGAGTTTTGATTGTGATATTTTACGCTCACGGCAATGGTATACTAACGTTTCAATATCCTGTTGACATTAAAAGTGCTTTGACCAAATAAAACAATTGGTTTTGATTTCAAAGAAATGTAAATGTGACTATCAGGATTATTGCTATTTCATGGCATAAAACATATAAGAGCCTATGAAGAAACTGCAACACCACTGCTTATAGCCAGATAAACTACAATACCACTGCTTATAGCCAGCTAAACTACAATACCACTGCTTATAGCCAGATAAACTGAAACGACAATACCAATGCTTGTAGCCAGATAAACTACAATACCACTGCTTATAGCCAGATGAACTACAATACCACTGCTTATAGCCAGATAAACTGCAATACCACTGCTTATAGCCAGATAAACTACAATACCACTGCTTATAGCCAGATAAACTGCAATACCACTGCTTGTAGCCAGATAAACTACAATACCACTGCTTATAGCCAGATGAACTACAATACCACTGCTTATAGCCAGATAAACTGCAATACCACTGCTTATAGCCAGATAAACTACAATACCACTGCTTATAGCCAGATAAACTACAATACCACTGCTTATAGCCAGATAAACTACAATACCACTGCTTATAGCCAGATAAACTGAAACGACAATACCACTGCTTATAGCCAGATAAACGACAATACCACTGCTTATAGCCAGATAAACTGCAATACCACTGCTTATAGCCAGATAAACTACAATACCACTGCTTATAGCCAGATAAACTACAATACCACTGCTTATAGCCAGATAAACTGAAACGACAATACCACTGCTTATAGCCAGATAAACTACAATACCACTGCTTATAGCCAGATGAACTACAATACCACTGCTTATAGCCAGATAAACTGCAATACCACTGCTTATAGCCAGATAAACTACAATACCACTGCTTATAGCCAGATAAACTGCAATACCACTGCTTATAGCCAGATAAACTGCAATACCACTGCTTATAGCCAGATAAACTGCAATACCACTGCTTATAGCCAGATAAACTACAATACCACTGCTTATAGCCAGATAAACTACAATACCACTGCTTACAGCCAGATAAACTGAAACTACAATACCACTGCTTATAGCCAGATAAACTGCAATACCACTGCTTATAGCCAGATAAACGACAATACCACTGCTTATAGCCAGATAAACTACAATACCCCTGCTTATAGCCAGATAAACTGCAATACCACTGCTTATAGCCAGATAAACGACAATACCACTGCTTATAGCCAGATAAACTGCACTGTCACTGCTTACAGACAGATACAGTTGAAGTTGGAAGTTTACATACAGTTAGGTTGGAGTCATTAAAACTCATTTTTCAACCACTCCACAAATTTCTTGTTAACAAACGGTAGTTTTGGCAAGTCGGTTAGGACATCTATTTTGTGCATGACACAAGTAATTTTTCCAACAATTGTTTACAGACAGATTATTTCACTTATAATTCACTGTATCACAATTCCAGTGGGTCAGAAGTTTACATACACTAAGTTGACTGAGCCTTTAAACAGCTTGGAAAATTCCAGAAAATGATGTCATGCTTTAGAAGCTTCTGATAGGCTAATTGACATCATTTGAGTCAATTGGAGGTGTATCTGTGGATGTATTTCAATGCCTACCTTCAAACTCAGTGCCTCTTTGCTTGACATCATGGGAAAATCTAAATAAACCAGTCAAGACCTCCGAAAAACAATTGTAGACCTCCACAAGTCTGGTTCATCCTTGGGGGCAATTTCCAAACACCTGAAGGTACCACGTTCATCTACAGAAACAATAGTACGCAAGTATAAACACCATGGGACCACGCAGCCGTCATACCGCTCAGGAAGGAGACGTGTTCTGTCTCCTAGTGATGAATGTACTTTGGTGCGAAAAGTGCAATTTAATCCCAGAACAACAGCAAAGGACCTTGTGAAGATGTTGGAGGAAACAGGTACAAAATCATTTATATCCACAGTAAAACGAGTCCTATATCGACATAACCTGAAAGGCCGCTCAGCAAGGAAGAAGCCATTGCTCCAAAACCGCCATAAAAAAGCCAGACTACGGTTTGCAACTGCACATGGGGACAAAGATCGCACTTTTTGGAGAAATGTCCTCTGGTCTGATGAAACAAATATAGAACTGTTTGGCCATAATGACCATTGTTATGTTTGGAGGAAAAAGGGGGAGACTTACAAGCCGAAGAACATCATCCCAACCGTAAAGCACGGGGGTGGCAGCATCATGTTGTGGGGGTGCTTTGCTGCAGGAGGGACTGGTGCACTTCACAAAATAGATGGCTACATGAGGAAGGAAGATTATGTGGATATATTGAAGCAACATCTCAAGACATCAGTCAGGAAGTTAAAGCTTGGTTGCAAATGGGTCTTCCAAATGGACAATGACCCCAATAATTTTTCCAAAGTTATGGCAAAATGGCTTAAGGACAACAAAGTCAAGGTATTGGAGTGGCCATCACAAAGCCCTGACCTCAATCCTATAGAACATTTGTGGGCAGAACTGAAAAAGTGTGTCCGAGCAAGGAGGCCTACAAACCTGACTCAGTTACATCAGCTCTGTCAGGAGGAATGGGCCAAAATTCACCCAACTTATTGTGGGAAGCTTGTGGAAGGCTACCTGAAACATTTCACCCACGTTAAACAATTTAAAGGCAATGCTACTAAATACTAATTGAGTGTATGTAAACTTCTGACCCACTGGGAATGTGATGAAAGAAATAAAAGCTGAAATAATTCATTCTCTCTACTATTATTCTGACATTTCACATTCTTAAAATAAAGTGGTTGTCACGACTTCCGCTGAAGTCGGCTCCTCTCCTTGTTCGTTCGGCGTTCGGCGGTCGACGTCACCGGGTTTCTATCCATCGCCGCTCCACTTTTCATGTGTCCATTTGTTTTGTCTTGTTCCATACACACCTGGTTTTCATTCCCCAATCAATCTACATGTATTTAGTCCTCTGTTCCCCATCATGTCTTTGTGTGTAATTGTTCATTGTTAATGGTGTATGTTCACGGGCGATACTTTTATAGTTTATGTTCCGTGGTTTTGGGAACTTATGTCATTTTTTGTGCCTATTGCTGAACGGAATAAAAGTGCGCCTGTTTACTCTACTCTGCTCTCCTGCACCTGACTTCGCCTCCCTTACACAGCCTTAACAGTGGTGATCCTAACTGATCTAAGACCATTTTTACTAGGAGTACATCTCAGGAATTGTGAAAAACTGAGTTTAAATGTATTTAGCTAAGGTGTATGTAAACTTCCGACTTCAACTGTATACCTCAATACAACTGCTTACAGCCAGATAAACTGAAACTGCACAACCACTGCTTACAGCCAGATAAACTGAAACTGCACTACCACTGGTTATGGCCAGATAAACTGAAACTGCACTACCACTGGTTACAGCCAGATAAACTGAAACTGCACTACCACTGGTTACAGCCAGATAAACTGAAACTGCACTACCACTGGTTACAGCCAGATAAACTGCAACTGCACTACCACTGGTTACAGCCAGATAAACTGAAACTGCACTACCACTGTTTACTGCCAGATAAACTGAAACTGCACTACCACTGGTTACAGCCAGATAAACTGAAACTGCACTACCACTGGTTACAGCCAGATAAACTGAAACTGCACTACCACTGGTTACAGCCAGATAAACTGAAACTGCACTACCACTGGTTACAGCCAGATAAACTGAAACTGCACTACCACTGGTTACAGCCAGATAAACTGAAACTGCACTACCACTGTTTACTGCCAGATAAACTGAAACTGCACTACCACTGGTTATGGCCAGATAAATTTTAACTGCACTACCACTGGTTATAGCCAGATTAACTGAAACTGCACTACCACTGGTTACAGCCAGATAAACTGAAACTGCACTACCACTGGTTATGGCCAGATAAACTGAAACTGCACTACCACTGGTTACAGCCAGATAAACTGAAACTGCACTACCACTGGTTATAGCCAGATAAACTGAAACTGCACTACCACTGGTTATGGCCAGATAAACTGAAACTGCACTACCACTGGTTACAGCCAGATAAACTGCAACTGCACTACCACTGGTTACAGCCAGATAAACTGAAACTGCACTACCACTGGTTACAGCCAGATAAACTGAAACTGCACTACCACTGGTTACAGCCAGATAAACTGAAACTGCACTACCACTGGTTACAGCCAGATAAACTGAAACTGCACTACCACTGGTTACAGCCAGATAAACTGAAACTGCACTACCACTGGTTATAGCCAGATTAACTGAAACTGCACTACCACTGGTTACAGCCAGATAAACTGAAACTGCACTACCACTGGTTATGGCCAGATAAACTGAAACTGCACTACCACTGGTTACAGCCAGATAAACTGAAACTGCACTACCACTGGTTATAGCCAGATAAACTGAAACTGCACTACCACTGGTTATGGCCAGATAAACTGAAACTACACTACCACTGGTTACAGCCAGATAAACTGAAACTGCACTACCACTGGTTACAGCCAGATAAACTGAAACTGCACTACCACTGGTTACAGCCAGATAAACTGAAACTGCACTACCACTGTTTACTGCCAGATAAACTGAAACTGCACTACCACTGGTTATGGCCAGATAAACTGAAACTGCACTACCACTGGTTATGGCCAGATAAACTGAAACTGCACTACCACTGGTTATGGCCAGATAAACTGCACTACCACTGGTTACAGCCAGATAAACTGAAACTGCACTACCACTGTTTACTGCCATTTAAGCACAGTTCACCTACATCTGCTAACTTCAGTCACTCATGGCTCCAAATATCATCAAGTTAGCATCAGCTGTCAAGCTGTTATTTTCCAAATCCTCTCCATGTGTGTGTGGAATGCAGGAGTGATGAGGAGCTTGACTGTTACATCAGCGGAGAGAGCTGGAAACAAGTAATCACGCCCTACTTCTGCACCTCTGAAATGATTGTGTGTGAACTCTGGGGTCACTGCTGAGAGGAGAAAACATGAATGTAAGGAATTCCTTATTCTAAAATCCTTAGCAGGTGCCCGCGAGGCACACAGCTTACATACTGTACATGTAATCTCCCCTAGGAGGACCATGGCGCCGCTAGTATCACACAAGACCCTCCGGCTATTCTTAGTCATGTCATTCTCTGTCTCCGTCTCCGTCTCCGTCTCCGTCTCTCTCTCTCTCTCTCTCTCTCTCTCTCTCTCTCTCTCTCTCTCTCTCTCTCTCTCTCCTCTCTCTGTCCCTCTCTGTCTCTCTCTCTCTTTTGTAGTCACTGCAGTAAGTTTCTCCTTGTGCCGTCGCGTGCATCAAATGTTGAGCTAGGGCGTTAAAACAAGCTGAAGTGAGGACTTCCACTACATGTAGTTCATACATTAAACAAAGCACCAAACGCCACACGTTCACCTTTAAACTCTAGATTCCTTCAATGTGCAAACCAATTTCTCTAACGTTCTAATTATTTACCCCTGCCGCATTGCAAAGATTCAGAGAGGACATCTTTAGAAACAGAAACTGGACCGTGTTTTAAATCTTTCAAATGTTTTTAAAGAGAAGATGACCATGTACTCTCATCCTCACAATAAAGTAATTCAAGAGAAACATGTTTTCCACTGCTACAGTAAGTTAGAGCACTGTGTTTTAAGTATACTGAATTTTAAAAAACTCAGAGGAGATCCCTGCCTGTCTTAACAGTCTAGTGAAAACAACAAACTTGGCAATGTAGAAATTAAGTGGTGTGGAGACGGAGTTGGCCCAGACACAGCAGCTTGTTTCATTGTCTGGCACTGAGGGATGCCAGGTGATGGTGTCCTTCCTGCTCAAGAAAAGCAAGATGCACCCAACCCAGTGAAGACCCCACCACCAGTCAGCTGCACCCAACCCAGTGAAGACCCCACCACCAGTCAGCTGCACCCAGCCCAGTGAAGACCCCACCATCAGCCAGCTGCACCCAGCCCAGTGAAGACCCCACCACCAGTCAGCTGCACCCAGCCCAGTGAAGACCCCACCACCAGTCAGCTGCACCCAGCCCAGTGAAGACCCCACCACCAGTCAGCTGCACCCAGCCCAGTGAAGACCCCACCATCAGCCAGCTGCACCCAGCCCAGTGAAGACCCCACCATCAGCCAGCTGCATTCAGCCTAGTTAAGACCCCACCACCAGTCAGCTGCACCCAGCCCAGTGAAGACCCCACCATCAGCCAGCTGCATCCAGCCTAGTTAAGACCCCACCATCAGCCAGCTGCACCCAGCCCAGTGAAGACCCCACCATCAGCCAGCTGCATTCAGCCTAGTTAAGACCCCAACACCAGTCACCTGCACCCAGCCCAGTGAAGACCCCACCATCAGCCAGCTGCATCCAGCCTAGTTAAGACCCCACCACCAGTCAGCTGCACCCAGCCCAGTGAAGCCCCCACCATCAGCCAGCTGCATTCAGCCTAGTTAAGACCCCAACACCAGTCACCTGCACCCAGCCCAGTGAAGACCCCACCATCAGCCAGCTGCATCCAGCCTAGTTAAGACCCCACCATCAGCCAGCTGCACTCAGCCCAGTGAAGACCCCACCATCAGCCAGCTGCACCCAGCCTAGTTAAGACCCCACCATCAGCCAGCTGCACCCAGCCCAGTGAAGACCCCACCATCAGCCAGCTGCACCCAGCCCAGTTAAGACCCCACCATCAGCCAGCTGCACCCAGCCCAGTGAAGACCCCACCATCAGCCAGCTGCACCCAGCCCAGTGAAGACCCCACCATCAGCCAGCTGCACCCAGCCCAGTGAAGACCCCACCATCAGCCAGCTGCACCCAGCCTAGTTAAGACCCCACCATCAGCCAGCTGCACCCAGCCTAGTTAAGACCCCACCATCAGCCAGCTGCACCCAGCCTAGTTAAGACCCCACCATCAGCCAGCTGCACCCAGCCTAGTTAAGACCCCACAACCTAACAGCTGCACTCGGCCAAGAATCCTGTACTTATACACTCAGAACATCACTGGGTGTTAGTATTATTACCAGGATATCACTGGGTGTTAGTATTATTACCAGGATATCACTGGGTGTTAGTATTATTACCAGGATATCACTGGGTGTTAGTATTATTACCAGGATATCACTGGGTGTTAGTATTATTACCAGGATATCACTGGGAGTTAGTATTATTACCAGGATATCACTGGGTGTTAGTATTATTACCAGGATATCACTGGGTGTTAGTATTATTACCAGGATATCACTGGGAGTTAGTATTATTACCAGGAGAGTCATTAGCAAGGGCTCTGTTATTCAATGCCTCCCCCTCTAGCTGTTAGTCAGAAGCAGCTTTAAACAAGCAGTTTAAGAGGAGAAAAGGTGTTTGTTCCAAATGGCTCCATTTTCCCTACATAGTGCACTCCTTTTGACCACAGCCCATAGGGTACTTGGGGTTCCATTTGGGACGTACCCAGAGACTCAGGCTGAGGGATATCAGTCATCTTTACTCCCTCTGGGCATCATTGGCGGCTCCAGCTTCTTTCACCCCCCCTTCCCTCCTTCCCTCCTTCCCAACAGCGGACGGATTCCTGTGGTAAAAGGTAAATGTGTCTGTCTGCGTGGTGGCCCATGGGCAGGGTTGGGTAGGTTACTTTCCAAATATTATCTGTTACAGTTACAGTTTCCATGGCCGTAACTACATATGAGAACACTGACGTCCGGACCTCGATCATTTTCTATAATGATACAAAAATGATATACTGTAAAATTATATATTTTTTTGTGTGAAGCTATCAATTCTTTGTGGTTAGCTAGCTAGCCAGTTAGCCCTATTGACTTACTGTAGATTTACCCATTCAGAGACTAAAGAAGATATATGAAAGCAACCATTTTACTTCATAACTATCAACTTGCGACAGTGCATTCGGAAAGTATTCAGACCCCTTGACTTTTTCCACATTTTGTTAGGTTACAGCCTTATAAAACATTTTGGGCCTCATCAATCGACAGAAAACACCCCATAATGACAAAGCAAAACAGGTTTTTACACGTTTTTGCAAATGTATGAAGAAAAAACCTGAAATATCACATTTACATTAGTATTCAGACCCTTTACTTTGCTGAAGCACCTTTGGCAGCGATTACAGCCTTGAGTCTTCTTGGGTCTGACGCTACAAACTTGGCACATCTGTATTTAGGGAGTTCCTCCCATTCTTCTCTGCAGATTTTCTCAAGCTCTGTCAGGTTGGATGGGGAGCGTTGCTGCACAGCTATTTTCAGGTCTTTCCAGAGATGTGCGAGCAGGTTCAAGTCCGGGCTCTGGCTGGGCCACTCAAGGACATTCAGATTCTTGTCCCGAAGCCACTCCTGCATTGTCTTGGCTGTGTGCTTAGGGTCATTGTCCTGTTGGAAAGTGAACCTTCACCCCAGTCTGAGGTCCTGAGCGCTCTGGAGCAGGTTTTCATCAAGGATCTGTCTGTACTTTCCTCCGTTCATCTTTCCCTCGATCCTCACTAGTCTCCCAGTCCCTGCCGCTGAAAAACATCCCCACAGCATGATGCTAACACCACCATGCTTCACCGTAGGGATGGTGCCAGGTGTCCTCCAGACGTGACACTTGGCATTCAGGCCAAAGAGTTCAATTTTGGTTTCATTAGACCAGAGAATCTTGTTTCTCATGGTCTGAGAGTCCATTAGGGGCCTTTTGGCAAACTCCAAGCGGGCTGTCATGTGTCTTTTACTGAGGAGTGGCTTCCGTCTGGCCACTCTACCATAAAGTCCTGATTGGTGGAGTGCTGCAGAAATTGTTGTCCTTCTGGAAGGTTCTCCCAGCTCCACAGAGGAACTCTGGAGCTCTGTCAGAGTTACCATCGGGTTCTTGGTCACCTCCCTGACCAAGGCCCTTCTCCCCCAATTGCTCAGTTTGGCCGGGTGGCCAGCTCTAGGAAGAGTCTTGGTGGTTCCAAACGTCTTCCATTTAAGAATAATGGCCACTGTGTTCTTTGGGGACCTTCAACGCTGCATAAATTGTTGAGTATGTTTGAGGCGTGTACCTCGCCGCCGCTTTGAGTTACAGGCAATATGACTTAAGGAGTTGCGTAAAAAAGGGGTGTATGTACGAGCGCTTCCCGATATCAGGTTGAAGGTCGGGTTGAAGATCGGGTTGAAGATCGGGTTGAAGGTCGTGTTGAAGATCGGGTTGAAGATCGTGTTGAAGATCGTGTTGAAGATCGGGTTGAAGATCGGGTTGAAGGTCGTGTTGAAGATCGTGTTGAAGATCGGGTTGAAGATCGTGTTGAAGATCGGGTTGAAGATCGGGTTGAAGATCGGGTTGAAGATCGTGTTGAAGGTCGTGTTGAAGATCGGGTTGAAGATCGGGTTGAAGATCGTGTTGAAGGTCGTGTTGAAGATCGGGTTGAAGATCGGGTTGAAGATCGGGTTGAAGATCGGGTTGAAGGTCGGGTTGAAGATCGTGTTGAAGATCGTGTTGAAATTCGGGTTGAAGGTCGTGTTGAAGATCGTGTTGAAGATCGTGTTGAAATTCGGGTTGAAGATCGGGTTGAAGATCGGGTTGAAGTTCGGGTTGAAGATTTTCGTTAGTAAAACAGAATCTTATGAACTATGGAGTGTGAAGGTGGTCTTTGAAAGTGAACAATTGGAAAAGCAAAAATAAGTTGAATATAAGTTTTTGTATCTACCGTTTGTATCACTAACTTTATTGCCTTTCAGTCAGTCCCACAAAGGCCTTGAACTTTGTGACCTTTAGCCACAGTCTTTGATCCGTGATGTCATTGCTGTGGGTCAGGGAGCTCAGAGAATGAAGAGTGAGAGTGCTCCTTCGACAGACAGACAGACAGACAGACAGACAGACAGACAGACAGACAGACAGACAGACAGACAGACAGACAGACAGGGAGGGAGGGAGACAGACAGACAGACAGGGAGACAGACAGACAGACAGACAGACAGACAGACAGACAGACAGACAGACAGACAGACAGACAGGGAGGGAGACAGACAGACAGACAGACAGACAGACAGACAGACAGACAGACAGACAGACAGGCAGGCAGGCAGGCAGGCAGGCAGGCAGGCAGGCAGGCAGGCAGCTCTTTGCCAAAATATTTCACGCTTAGCCAGGCTTCACCAAAGCTCGTTACCCACGTAACAGGGGAAGAGGGAGACAGTGACACTATCATAGTGAGATGAAGAATGTGGATAAAGATGTTTTCATGGACCTGCAGACATCATCAAAAATAACAAACGTCCAGATTGAGTTATCTTGTGTAATGCTCTTTCTAGTGAGCGCCAATAGAATGTGCTGGAGTATACATACAGTATAACCCTAGTGTGCAAACAAACTGTCAAATCATCATCATCATTTCAAGTGAAATTAATGTAGTGTGTTTGGTGTGTGTGGGATTGCAGCATCAAAACATTGCTACCTGGTCGTTAAATAACAGAAGCGTCAACAGAGAGGTTGACAACCACGAGGTTAAGTCCCAAATGGCACCCTATTCCCTATAGTACCCTTTCACCTGGTAGACACTCAACCAGATATGTGCAGTACCTTTAAGAGGAGCGAACGGCACACAACAGGATCAAAGAGAGGGAGAGACAGAGAGAGAGAGAGAGAGCGAGGGAGAGGTGAGAGAGAGAGAGAGGGAGAGGGGAGGGAGAGAGAGAGGGAGAGAGGAGAGGGGAGAGAAGAGAGAGAGAGAAGAGAGAGAGAGAGAGAGAGAAATTTAGCTAGGCCAGTCAGTCAGACAGCAGACGGGGGAGGATGTAGGAGAGGAGGCTGAATGAGGGCAATGTGTTGAGACAGGATACACTCTGTTAAACAAATAAGGCAAGTGCTCTGATAAATGTGTCAGAACACCCCTATCCACCTCCAGCCCACTGTGTTGAGGACAGCGGGTTCCCCTTTGACAATCTTTATATTGTCACAGTCTGAAACTCAACTGAACTCAATATCAGGAAGGTGTACTACACTCGGTGTGTCATTCTTTCATGCTGACGTCAGACAAAACAATGCATGACGTACTGGCCAAAGTTGTTAGTTTTGCTTTGGAATTTTTTTTTAATAAACTGAATAGCACCAGCTTCCGAACAAATTGACATGTAGAAATGTAGAAGGTCCATCTTCATAATGCATATGGTATCATTGTGACTACGGAATGAAAACAACAGTTTTAATATTGAGATGTATTGGATAAAGATCTGGCACAGGCTGGCAGGTTGAAGAGTAGAGGTCTTTACGGATCCACCGTATATACACGAGTACCCGAATACCCGATAGCCGAGCGGGTCCTGATCCAGAATTCTAAATAATGTCACGGGTCTGGGTCATATCTGATATGATTTTCATGGGTCTCGGGTATGTGTAATTTTAACTGACTTATCCGGAAGGGCCCGTACAGACCCGGACGCGAGTGATGCAGTAGAGAGAGAAAGAGAGAGAGAATTTTTGTAATTTATGCTGCTGCTCTTTGCTTTTCACAGGAGTGTCACGCCCTGACCAGGTGAACTCTGCTATTTTGGTCAGGGTGTGGCATTTCTATGCTTTATTTTCTATGTTTTGGTTATAGCCTTTCTTTGTGTTTTATTTCTATGTTGGGCTCGGGGGTGATTTCCCAATCAGACAGCTGTCGCTTGTGAAGTCTGATTGGGAATCACATTTAAGTTCCTTTTCCCCCACGATGTTTTGTGGGTTGTTGTCTCGTTATTTGAGCACGTAACGTATTGGCAGTTCTTACTTGATTTTGTGTACATGGTTAATTCTAGTGTGTTAAATAAACATGTATTCGCTCCCAGCTGCGTTTTGGTCCGCTTCCTCGTCTCCCGACGACAATCGTTACAGAACAACCCACCGAACCAGGACCAAGCAGCGGGAGGAAAAGGAGCGCGAGAGATGGGCTCGCGAGGGGAAGGAGTTCTGGACCTGGGAGGAGATCATGTCGGGGAAAGGACCTTGGCGGAAGGATTCCCAGGTCGAGGAGGTAAAGCCAGCCGGTAGACGGAGTCGCAGGCGGCGGTCGAGGAGGCCCGGAAAACACCCCCAAGAAAATTTTGGGGGGGGGCTAATGGGGTGGTCCGGAAGGGCAGAGGAAGAGCCCAGACCACTGCTCTCATGGGGGATGACGGCGGAGGAAGAGACGAAGATGATGAGGCAGTTGATTGAGGACCTGCAGAGGGAAGGTCTGGAGGAGGAGCCATGGTATGCGGAGTTGCGCGCTGTGTCGCCAGTGCGCCCGCACAGCCCGGTGCGTCCGGTGGACATGCCCAGCACATGCCGTGCTAGGATGGGCATCCAGCCAGGACGAGTGGCTAAACCGGCTCCACGCTTCAGGTCACCAGTACGTGTTCACAGTCCTGTCTGGCCCGTCCCTGCTCCCCGCACCAGGTTAGTGGTGCGTGTCCCCAGTCCTGTCCGGCCCGTCCCTGCTCCCCGCACCAAGTCAGTGGTGCGTGTCCCCAGTCCTGTCCGGCCCGTCCCTGCTCCCCGCACCAGGTTAGTGGTGCGTGTCCCCAGTCCTGTCCGGCCCGTCCCTGCTCCCCGCACCAGGTTAGTGGTGCGTGTCCCCAGTCCTGTCCGGCCCGTCCCTGCTCCCCGCACCAGGTTAGTGGTGCGTGTCCCCAGTCCTGTCCGGCCCGTCCCTGCTCCCCGCACCAGGTTAGTGGTGCGTGTCCCCAGTCCTGTCCGGCCCATCCCTGTTCCCCGCACCAAGCCCACAGTGCGTGTCCAGAGTCCTGTCCGGCCCGTCCCTGTTCCCCGCACCAAGCCCACGGTGCGTGTCCACAGTCCTGTCCGGCCCGTCCCTGTTCCCCGCACCAAGCCCACGGTGCGTGTCCACAGTCCTGTCCGGCCCGTTCCTGTTCCCCGCACCAAGCCCACGGTGCGTGTCCACAGTCCGGCACGGCCCGTGTCTGGTCCACCGGTGCCCAATCCTGTTCCGGTCGACGGCTCCACTCCGGAGCCTGAGCATGCCGCTCCACAATGGTCCAGTCCGGGCCAGAGGGGTAGGTCTAGGGTGGAGGCAGGGGGAGAAACACGCCCGGGGCCAGAGCCTCCACCGAGGGTGAGGCGCCCACCCGGGTCCCCCCCCTAATAGACTTTAGTTTGGTGCGCCGGGAGTACGCACCGTTGGAGGGGGGGTACTGTCACGCCCTGACCAGGTGAACTCTGCTATTTTGGTCAGGGTGTGGCATTTCTATGCTTTATTTTCTATGTTTTGGTTATAGCCTTTCTTTGTGTTTTATTTCTATGTTGGGCTCGGGGGTGATTTCCCAATCAGACAGCTGTCGCTTGTGAAGTCTGATTGGGAATCACATTTAAGTTCCTTTTCCCCCACGATGTTTTGTGGGTTGTTGTCTCGTTATTTGAGCACGTAACGTATTGGCAGTTCTTACTTGATTTTGTGTACATGGTTAATTCTAGTGTGTTAAATAAACATGTATTCGCTCCCAGCTGCGTTTTGGTCCGCTTCCTCGTCTCCCGACGACAATCGTTACAAGGAGAGGCGCGTGTAGCTTGTTGTTGGCCAATCATAAGTCATCAAAGCGGCAATAAGCTACAGTCATAGAGCCTCCATGTGGGGCAAAAGTTAGGAGATAATGGCAGAAAAGATAATCATCAGGAATAAGGGGCATATCAAGGGGCATTACTGTATTACTGTAATAATGGAGTAAGGCATTTGTCACGGTTGTCGTAAGGAGAAGCGGACCAGCGTGTGTGTCGTTCCACATTTTATTTTCACTGTGAAACTATGCGATACATACAACATAAATTGAATGAACAAAACAACAAACTGTGACGCAGAGTTACAAAATACACCTACTCAAAATCAATCTCCCACAAAACCCAGGTGGGAAAAAAAACTACTTAAGTATGATCTCCAATTAGAGACAACGAGGACCAGCTGCCTCTAATTGGATATCATCCCAAACAAAACCCCAACATAGAAATACAAAACTAGAACCTGAACGTAGAAATAGAAAACATAGGGGAAAAAACTCTGTCACGCCCTGACCTACTCTACCATAGAAAATAACATATTTCTATGGTCAGGACGTGACAGCATTACTGTATATTTGCAGCTTGGGTCTGAACTAGAAACTAATAGTACTGTTGGCCCAGTCAGAGATGATCAGTACAGTACATCATATATACATACAGTACATACTGGCATCAGGGCTCATATTTATAAAGCGTCTCAGATATTAGTGCTGATCTAGGATCAATCAATCAGTTAAATTGTATTTATAAAGCCCTTCTTACATCAGCTGATGTCATAAAGTGCTGTACAGAAACCCAGCCTAAAACCCCAAACAGCAAGCAATGTAGATGTAGAAGCACGGTGGCTAGGAAAAACTCCCTAGAAAGGCAGGAACCTAGGAAGAAACCTAGAGAGGAACCAGGCTCTGAGGGGTGGCCAGTCCTCTTCTGGTTGTGCCGGGTGAGATTATAACAGTACATGGTCATTAAGTCTAGATCATTCTTCAAGATGTTCAAACATTCATAGATGACCAGTAGGGTCAAATAATAATCACAGTGGTTGTAGAGGGTGCAACAGGTCAGCACCTCAGGAGTAAATGTCAGTTGGCTTTTCATACTTGAGTATTCAGAGGTCGAGACAGCAGGTGCGGTAGAGAGGTAAAACTGATCCTAGTTACTCTGACACTTTAGTTCCAGTCAAAGGGCAGTGGGTCAGATTCAAACCCATTTTGACTATGGCACTAAACGTTGGACCACACAGGTCTGTCACGATACTCAAAATAAGCAGGAGGGGTGAAGTCAGGCGCAGGAGACCAAGGTCCGTGAAAACACGTATAATAGGTTCAGGTCCAAAGATGCCAAAATGCCAGGCCGGGCGACAATACATCCAAAAAAGGCAAGAGCCCGTAAACTGAGCAGGGACGCAGCCCAAGAAAACCTGTATGCACCAATAGACAAAATGCAGAGGAAAACCTACTCCGCAACCTAAACAACGTAGACAAAATTAATCCCGCACAATCCCCAAACCTAAACAGACAGACTAAATAACCCCCCACTAACGAACTAACTCAAAACAGGTGCAAAACTAAAACAGACATCACCAAAAGAAAAATGAAAAGGAGATCGGTGGCAGCTAGTAGGCCGGCGACGACGACCGCCGAGCGCCACCCGAACGAGGAGAGGCGCCACCTTCTGTTGATGTTGTGACAGAACCCCCCCCAACGCGCGGCTCCCGCAGCACGCCGACGCCGGCCCCGAGGACGACCCGGAGGGCGAGGCGCTGGGTTTTCCGGATGGAGGCTGTGGAACTTCCGCAACAGTGATGGGTCCAAGATGTCCTCCACCGGTACCCAGCACCTCTCCTCCGGACCGTACCCCTCCCAGTCCACGAGGTACTGCAGGCCCCCTACCCGGAGCCTGGAGTCCAAGATGGACCGGACTGTGCACCCCGATGTCCAGGGGGGGCAGAAGGACCTCCTGCACCTCAGCGTCCTGCAGTGGACCAGCTACCACCGGCCTGAGGAGAGACACATGAAACGAGGGGTTAATACGGTAATAAGAATGGAGCTGTAACCTATAACACACCTCGTTTATTCTCCTCAGGACTTTAAATGGCCCCACAAACCACGGCCCCCAACTTCCGGCAGGGCAGGTGGAGGGGCGGGTGGAGGGTTGAGAGCCAGACCCTGTCCCCCGGGGTGAACACGGGGGTCTCACTGCGGCGGTGGTCAGCGCTCTCCTTTTGCTGTCCACTGGCCCGTTTAAGGGATTCCTGGACGGTGCTCCAGGTCTTCTTAGAGCGCTGTACCCAGTCCTCCACTGCAGGAGCCTCAGTCTGGCTCTGATGCCAGGGCACCAGGACCGGCTGGTAACCCAACACACACTGAAAGGGCGACAGGTTATTAGAGGAGTGGCGGAGAGAGTTCTGCGCCATTTCGGCCCATGGCACGAACCTCGCCCACTCTCCAGGCCGGTCCTGGCAATAGGACCACAGAAACCTGCCCACATCCTGGTTAATTCTCTCCACCTGCCCATCACTCTCGGGGTGAAAACCTGAGATCAAACTGACCGAAACCCCCAGTCGCTCCATAAACGCCCTCCACACACGGGACATGAACTGGGGACCCCGATCAGAGACAATGTCCTCAGGCACCCCGTAGTGCCAGAAGACGTGAGTAAACAGGGCCTCCGCGGTCTGTAGGGCCGTAGGAAGACCGGGCAAAGGGAGTAGATGGCAGGACTTAGAGAACCGATCCACAACGACCAGGATCGTGGTGTTCCCCTGAGACGGCGGAAGGTCGGTGAGGAAATCCACCGACAGGTGGGACCATGGCCGCTGTGGAACGGGGAGGGGCTGTAGTTTCCCCCAGGCAGGTGTCTAGGAGCCTTACACTAGGCGCACACTGAACAGGAGGAGACATAGAGCCTCACGTCCTTCACCAAGGTGGGCCACCAGTACTTCCCTCTAAGACCCCGCACCATCCGCTTAATCCCTGGATGACCCGAGGAGGGTAGCGTGTGCGACCACCGGATCAACCGATCGCGGACACCGAGCGGGACGTACTTCCGATCCGCGGGACACTGAGGTGGAGTAGGTTCTGACTGCAGCGCCCGCTCGATGTCCATATCCACATCCTAGACCACCGGTGCCACCAGGCAGGAGGCTGGAAGTATGGGGGTGGGGTCGGTGGACCGTTCCTCGGTGTCGTGGAGACGAGACAGTGCGTTGGCCTTGGTGTTCCGGGAACCTGGTATGTACGAAATCGGGAACTGGAATCTCATAAAGAACATAGCCCACCTGGCTTGAAGAGGGATCAGTCTCCTCGCCGCCCGGATGTACTCCAGATTACGGTGATCAGTCCAGATGAGAAAAGGGTGTCGCGCCCCCTCAAGCCAATGTCTCCACACCTTCAGGGCCCTTACCACAGCCAGCAACTCCCTGTCCCCCACATCATAGTTATGCTCCGCCGGACTCAGCTTCTTAGAAAAGAAAGCACAGGGGCGAAGCTTTGGGCCACGCCCGAGAGCTGTGACAGCACGGCTCCAACCCCAGCCTTGGGGGCGTCCACCTCCACTATGAATGGCAAAGAGGGGTCCGGATGCGCCAGCACTGGAGCATCGGTAAACAGAGCCTTCAGCCAACAAAAGGCTCCGTCTGCCTCCGCCGACCACTGCAACCACACCGCCCCCCCCTTCATCAGTGAGGTAATGGGAGCCGCCACCTGCCCAAAGCCCCGGATAAACCTCCGGTAGTAATTGGCAAACCCTAAGAACCGCAGCACCTCCTTAACTGTGGTCGAAGTCGGCCAATTACGCACGGCCGAAATGCGGTCACATTCCATCACCACCCCGGATGTGGAAATGCGATATCCCAGAAAAGAGATGGCTTGTTAGGAGAATTCACATTTCTCGGCCTTGATGTACAGGTCATGCTCCAACAGTCGCCCAAGCACTTTGCGCACTAGAGACACATGCACGGCGCGTGTGGCGGAGTAGATCAGAATGTCATCGATGTACACCACCACACCCTGACCGATCAGGTCTCGGAGAATCTCGTCCACAAAGGATTAGAAGACGGCTGGAGCATTCTTCAACCCATACGGCATGACGAGGTACTCATAATGGCCAGATGTGGTACTAAATGCGGTTTTCCACTCGTCCCCATCTCGGATACGCACCAAATTTCACGCGCTCCTGAGATCCAGTTTTGTGAAGAAGCGCGCCCCGTGAAATGACTCCACCACCGTAGTGATGAGAGGTAGCGGGTAACTGAAGCCCACCGTGATGGAATTTAGACCTCTATAGTCAATGCACGGACACAAACCTCCCTCCTTCTTCTTCACAAAAAATAAGCTCGAGGAGACAGGTGATTTGGATGGCCGAATGTATCCCTGCCTCAAGGACTCAGTGACGTATGTTTCCATAGCCACTGTCTCCTGAGACAGAGGATACACGTGACTCCTGGGAAGTGTAGCGTCAACCTGGAGGTTTATTGCACAATCTCCTCGTCGATGAGGTTGTAATTGAGTCACCTTCGTTTTACTGAAGGCGATAGCCAAATCTGCATACTCTGAGGGAATGTGCACGGTAGAGACATGGTCTGGACTCTCCACCGTTGTCGCACCGATGGAAACCCCTATACATCTGCCCGAGCACTCCTTCAACCACCCCTTAAGAGCCCTCTGTCTCCACGAAATCTTAGGATTGTGACTGGCCAGCCAGTACCACCGGAAACGCCGGGGAATCAATGAGGAAGAGGCTAATACGCTCCTCATGACCCCCCCGCATTACCATGACCAGTGGCACGGTGACTCCCTGACCAGCCCTGAACCTAGTGGTCTACTGTCTAAGGCGTGCACGGGAAGGGTTGGTCCAACTGAACCAGGGGAATTCCTAACTTATTGGCGACCCCACGGTCCATAAAACTCCCAGCCGCGCCTGAATCGACTAGCGCCTTAAGCTGGGAGAGATGGGAAAACTCAGGGAAAGAAACTAAAGCTTGCATGTGGGCGACAGGAGGCTCTGGGTGAGGCTGGTGCTGACTCACCTGAGATGTCAAAGTAGTGCTCTGGCTGCCCTCTGGACTCCCGGACGAGCTTCTCCAGCACCGGTCGGCAGTGTGCCCTCTGCGACCACAGTGGGCGCAGGAGAAAACTCCCCCTCCAGTCTTCCTGGCTGCAGCCCCCCCTATCTCCATAGGCGTTGAAGCAGGAGGGCTGGGAGGTGGAATGAACAGGGTCTAGTTCGGACGCCCGCGGGCAGCCAGCAGGTTGTCCAGTCTGATGGACAGATCGATGAGCTGGTCCAGGGTTAAGGTGGTATCTCGACATGCCAGCTCCCGGCGGATGTCCTCCCTCAGACTACAGAGATAGTGATCAATTAGGGACCTCTCATTCCACCCCGTTCCAGCGGCCAGGGTCCGGAACTCCAGCGCAAAGTCATACGCGCTCCTCGTCTCCTGTCTCAGATGGAACAGTCGCTCACCCAATGGTCCCTAGCCGAGTCCGGACCCTCCCAAACGGCGTTGGCCCATTCCAGGGCTCTACCCGTGAGACAAGAGACGAGGACGCTGACGCTCTCCTCTCCCGAGGGAGTGGGGCGAACGGTCGCTAGGTACAGCTCCAGCTGGAGTAGGAACCCCGTACACCCAGCGGCCGTTCCATCGTACTCCCTCGGGAGCACGAGTTTAACACCACTGGGGCTGGAAGCCGTCGGCGCTGGTAGGGGCGCAGGCTGTTGGACAGCCGCAGGTGTGGTGGGGGGAGAGCTTCTCTCCCAGCTCTCCAGACACGCCAACACCTGGTCCATGGCTGTGCCCAGGCGATGGAGGATGGTGGAGTGTTGGGCAACCCGTTCCTCCATGGACGGGGTTGGCGCTTCCACTCCTGCTGACTCCATGATATGTGGTGCAGGATTCTGTCACGATACTCAAAATAAGCAGGAGGGGTGAAGTCAGGCGCAGGAGACCAAGGTCCGTGAAAACACGTTTAATAGGTTCAGGTCCAAAGATGCCAAAATGCCAGGCCGGGCGACAATACATCCAAAAAAGGCAAGAGCCCGTAAACTGAGCAGGGACGCAGCCCAAGAAAACCTGTATGCATCAATAGACAAAATGCAGAGGAAATCCTACTCCCCAACCTAAACAACGTAGACAAAATTAATCCCGCACAATCCCCAAACCTAAACAGACAGACTAAATAACCCCCCACTAACGAACTAACTCAAAACAGGTGCAAACCTAAAACAGACATCACCAAAAGAAAAATGAAAAGGAGATTGGTGGCAGCTAGTAGGCCGGCAACGACGACCGCCGAGCGCCACCCAAAGGAGGAGAGGCGCCACCTTCTGTTGACGTTGTGACAAGGTCACATCCTGGATCTTCTACAGACCTGTCCATTAGTGAACACATGCACCTGTCCTCCTCAGTAAACCAAGAGTGTCTGGTAAAATATAATGGTGGTTTTACTGAGAGACTACTGGTAAAGTATAATGGTGGTTGTACTGAGAGACTACTGGTAAAGTATAGTGGTGGTTGTACTGAGAGACTACTGGTAAACCTTGACCCTACATCTACCTCTGGCTTAAAATTCCTTGTCTACAGACATACAGAGAAAGCCCTTCCAATAAGCTTTTACAAGACACCATAGAACTGTAAAAACCAAAGTTTATCCCATGTTTACAACAAAACCAAATATCTAAGAGCTCCTTATCACGTCTCAAACAAGATACTGGGCCACATTACCACTGGTCATAAACAATAATTGATGGTAAATAAAAAACAATCCAATCTGATTCCACAAGTCTGGTTACTTGTGAGAATCTCGGTTAACCCAGAACTAAAATCTTGCGTAACCTGGTCAGATGCTCATTTATTGTAGTCTTTCCACGAGAGACTAGTTGTGAGGTCACCTTGGAAAGTTAATAATGGAGTTCCTCCTTTATAACCACCCAGTTTACCACCCGGGTTACCACCCAGTTTACCACCCAGTTTACCATCCAGTTTACCACCCGGGTTAACACCCAGTTTACCACCCAGTTTACCACCCAGTTTACCACCCAGTTTACCATCCAGTTTACCACCCGGGTTAACACCCAGTTTACCACCCAGTTTACCATCCAGGCTACCACCCGGGTTACCACCCAGATTACCACCCAGTTTACCACCCAGTTTACCATCCAGTTTACCACCCGGGTTAACACCCAGTTTACCACCCGGGTTAACATCCAGTTTACCACCCGGGTTTCCAAGGTTGACCTCACAACCAATCACTACTAGTTTCTCCTTTATTACCACCCAGATTTCCAAGCCTAAGGAAGCGTCCCAAATGAAACCCTATTCCCTATGTAGTGTACTACTGTTGACCTGGTCCCATAGGGCTCTGGTGTAAAGTAGTAAACTATATAGAGAATATGGTGCCATGGCGTATCAAAAGGGACAAACTGTAATATTGCAGGGAGTATTCCAACGCTCGCTTCGCCTAGCTGAGTTCTGCAAGGAGCAAATGGAACCTACTGTAGTATAGGAGGCCTTCAGCCTCTGTAGGGCCAGGAAAAGAACATCTGCAGGGTTTGAAAGGTGTGTGTGTGTTGGGTCAGGGGATGAAAAGTTCTAACATTATAATTAGATGGGAGGACCCACAACGTGGCTCTGCTGGAGGCCTACAACACAGAAAAACAGGGAGCGATGACTTCCTCATTCCTTTCAGCTCCTAGTGGAGCAAATGGCCTCAACGGTGCATCTCCAACAAACTCTGTTGTGGGTGAGGTAAAGACATATAGAAATGCTGAGGTGGTGGGAGAGAGTCAGCCACTTTATTTCTCTAGTAATTCACAGTAGTTCTGACTGTGTTCCTGTGTGGTTACATGTTAAGTTCTGATTATTGAATACAGTTACTCTAGAGACAAGAGTATACAGAGCAAACAGTCATTTTAGTGATCTGAGTATTTCTTCTTTACACATTTCTGGGTAAAAAGCGATTGTGGACTGATTCAGAGAGGACTTTAACGGTCAATTACCGAAACATCACTTGGTGAAGGAGAATGTGCCTGTCTTTTGACCATCAAATGATGTCAAAGTGTCCCGTGTGTCACACAAACAATCAGAGTTACAGGAAGGTAAACATTCATAGGTTGATGTAGCCCTTATCTGGGCTGTTTTACTTACATAGTCCACTTCGTTCCTATTTGGAACGTAAGGCTTCTACGAGAGAGCACCACTGGTCTGATTGAAATGTGAGAAACTTTAGGTATTAAGACCATTAAGGTTTAATATAGTACAGGCTGCTCACTGATTCTAATGTTCTGGAGAATAACACATTCTGTTCACTGATTCTAATGTACTGGAGAATAACACATTCTGCTCACTGATTCTAATGTTCTGGAGAATAACACATTCTGCTCACTGATTCTAATGTTCTGGAGAATAACACATTCTGCTCACTGATTCTAATGTTCTGGAGAATAACACATTCTGCTCACTGATTCTAATGTTCTGGAGATTAACACATTCTGTTCACTGATTCTAATGTACTGGAGAATAACACATTCTGCTCACTGATTCTAATGTTCTGGAGAATAACACATTCTGCTCACTGATTCTAATGTTCTGGAGAATAACACATTCTGCTCACTGATTCTAATGTTCTGGAGAATAACACATTCTGTTCACTGATTCTAATGTTCTGGAGAATAACACATTCTGCTCACTGATTCTAATGTTCTGGAGAATAACACATTCTGTTCACTGATTCTAATGTTCTGGAGAATAACACATTCTGCTCACTGATTCTAATGTTCTGGAGAATAACACATTCTGCTCACTGATTCTAATGTTCTGGAGAATAACACATTCTGCTCACTGATTCTAATGTTCTGGAGAATAACACATTCTGCTCACTGATTCTAATGTTCTGGAGAATAACACATTCTGCTCACTGATTCTAATGTTCTGGAGAATAACACATTCTGTTCACTGATTCTAATGTTCTGGAGAATAACACATTCTGTTCACTGATTCTAATGTTCTGGAGAATAACACATTCTGCTCACTGATTCTAATGTTCTGGAGAATAACACATTCTGTTCACTGATTCTAATGTTCTGGAGAATAACACATTCTGCTCACTGATTCTAATGTTCTGGAGAATAACACATTCTGTTCACTGATTCTAATGTTCTGGAGAATAACACATTCTGTTCACTGATTCTAATGTACTGGAGAATAACACATTCTGCTCACTGATTCTAATGTTCTGGAGAATAACACATTCTGCTCACTGATTCTAATGTTCTGGAGAATAACACATTCTGCTCACTGATTCTAATGTTCTGGAGAATAACACATTCTGCTCACTGATTCTAATGTACTGGAGAATAACACATTCTGCTCACTGATTCTAATGTTCTGGAGAATAACAAATAGCTCATCCTTTATAAAGGGCCACTGGCCTGAAAATAAGTGTTTTGGTACGGTCTGTTCTGTCATTCTGCTGCTCTCTGTGTGCGTACATACCCTATTCAGTTGATTCATATTTTTCATAAATACCCAAACATTAGGGTCAGCGTGTCTCAAATCACTTCCATGCTCTATTCAGGGCAGGTTAATGGGTCCAGTTGCCCTATATCAAGGACTCCAGTGACATCAAATTAAATGTCACATCTGTGATTTTTATGAGATCCGAAACACCTGGAAAACAGTGGAAATTGTTACTGAGCAGAGCGTCCTGGTTAAACACACATGCCAAAAAAGGTCAAATAGGAGGGAGGGCTTATATTTGTCCTGTTTCACACATGTTCCAGTCTGTAACCTGTACAGTGTGAGGTGTGAAATGTGTTTGTTGCATATCCCCCTGAGACACCCTCGGAGAGTGGGGTTACGGCCAGGGGTCATCCGATTTGCTTCACGCTTGAATTTAAACGAAAAAGACATTGTCCCCTTTTATCACATCATAATTTAGGTCTCTAAATGCGCTCAATTGTTTTACCGGACCTTGACGAGGCACAATTGCCTTCCTGTGTCCATTCAGCGTGTCTTTGTTCTATGTAGATCTGAAGGCTGGGGCATACAGACATAAAACAAGGGGGTATAGGATAAAAACAGACCTTACTAACCTCTGTCCCTCCCTTCTGTCTCCCAAATGGTACTCTATGCACTACTTTTGACCAGGGCCTAGGGCACTATATAGTAGGGTAGGGTGTCATTTTGGACACAGAAAAAGGTTTCCCCAACAGAAGGAAGGTCACCATGGCATGAATGGCATCCCGAATAGCCCCCTCATAAAAGGCTGGGTTCATGGCCCCTGAATGGAGCAGGTAGGTATGGTATCAGGGTCTGGGGACGTAGGGTCTGGTTTGAGATGGCCCTGACCTAGACATGAAAGCAGCCGTGAGAGGGTTGTGGGAGTGGGGGCTGTGTGTGTGTGTCTACTCTGGAGGAACTCTTTGCCTTCTATCAGTCAGACCCCTGAAAACAAAGAAAACAGGTGGCCATGCTGTCGTTTTCCGCTCAATTTCACGGCCAAACACTAACAGGCTAGTGGAGACAGGGAAGGAAAGCCCTCCAGTCTCTCTCTCTTCTCTCTCTATCTCTCTCTCTTCTCTCTCTTCTCCCTCTCTCTTTCTCTCTCTCTCTCTCTCGTTCTCGTTCTCTCTCTCTCGTTCTCTTCTCTCTCTTGTTCCCTTCCCTCTCTCTTCTCTCTTCTGTCTCTCTCTCTCTCTCTCTCTCCTCTCTCTCTCTTTCTCTTTCTCTCTTTCGCTCTCTCGTTTTCTTGTCTCTTTTCTTTCTCTCTCTCTTTCACTCTCTCATTCTCTTCTGTCTCTCTTCTCTGTCTCTTCTCTCTCCTCTCCCGTTCTCTTCTGTCTCTCTCTCTCTCTCTTTCTCTCTCTCTCTTTCGCTCTCTCGTTCTCTCTCTCTTCTCTCTCTCTTTCGCTCTCTCGTTGTCTCTCTCTCTCTCTTTCTCTCTCTTTCGCTCTCTCTTTCTCCTCTCTCTCTCTCTCTCTCTCTCTCTCTCTCTCTCGTCTCTGTCTCTATTCTCTCTCTTCTCTCTCTCTCTGTATCCTGGTGTTCTATACTCTGGTCCTCTCTGCTTTTATCTTTAAACCTTCAATGAGTTAGAAAGGCTCAAATGTAGTAATATCCCCACCCAAATACTAACTTATACATGCAGACATACACAAAGATTTTCTGTATAACACAGCGTCACTAACAAACTTTATTTGCAGGTTGTTTAGGATCATGGTGTTCCTGCGAGTTGTTTGTGTGACAGACAAAGAGAGTCAGTCCTCATCTGTTGACAGTGTGTGCTCTTTATTTGGAAACGTTTAATTCAGGATAGTGCAGGTTCAAGTCATCTCCAGCCAGATAGCTTCCCTAAAACCAGCGGGGGGGATTACATGGAGGAATTACAGGAATTACAGTAACTTATTGCCTTATTACCGTAATAATCATGAATTTGATACTTTTTGTATTTTTATAATATGATCTGTAACTGGCTGGGGGTATACATGTTAGAGGAGAATGAGAGAGTGAATCCCAGAACCAAATAAAACGTTGCCTTTTTTTCTGTCCGTCTGTGAGTGTGGTATGCTGTGAAGTGGGGGAACTGGGGACTTAGGTGGAGACTGACAGCTAGGTTTGGAAAAGATGCACCATCCTGCAAAAAAAAAAAAAAAACACAGCCAGGAATGTGTTACCTCTCATTTGAAAAATACCATTACAGAGAGAGAGGGAGGGAGGGAGGGAGTGGGAGGGAGTGGGAGGGAGGGAGGGAGTGGGAGGGAGGGAGGGACTGTACAAAAGTCACCCCAGCAAAGTAAATGAGAAGACCATGTCCTCTACTGTTGTCATAATAATCTTCTAATTATGGCATCGTGTCTACTACTTCGTTTTAGAAGGGTCAGCACACATAAGTATTGTTTTTGCCTGATAGACCTGCGTTCAAATAGTATTTCAATTCATTTCAAATATCACAGTCGTTGTGTTTGATTGAACTTGCCTCTTGAAACGGGACCAATAGAAAAGCCCCAAAAGTGTAAACCCCACCCATATGGCAGTCCAAGCAGGCTAAAGCAAACAAAGTTAACATTTTAACATAGCATTTTAAAACCATGTCTGCTTTCTGAAAGGATTTGTCTTGCTTTGACCCCTGGCCCTGTAGGTAAATTGCAATAGGTTGTGGAACTTCTGTGGATGTTAACCTGGTCTGTGGTTTATAGGGCCAATTCCAGTCTATGGATGTTAACCTGGTCTGTGCTTTAAAGGGCCAATTCCAGTCTATGGATGTTAACTTGGTCTGTGGTTTAAAGGGCCAATTCCAGTCTATGGATGTTAACCTGGTCTGTGGTTTAAAGGGATAGTTCCAGTCTGTGGATGTTAACCTGGTCTGTGGTTTAAAGGGATAGTTCCAGTCTGTGGATGTTAACCTGGTCTGTGGTTTAAAGGGATAGTTCCAGTCTGTGGATGTTAACCTGGTCTGTGGTTTAAAGGGCCAATTCCAGTCTATGGATGTTAACTTGGTCTGTGGTTTAAAGGGATAGTTCCAGTCTGTGGATGTTAACCTGGTCTGTTGTTTATAGGGCCAATTCCAGTCTGTGGATGTTAACCTGGTCTGTGGTTTAAAGGGCCAGTTCTAGTGCATTTGGGTCAATAGATCATTGCTGCGCCCTGTGTGGCCCAACGGTGTGTTGTATTCTGCATACAGTACTGGATCATACTGAGAAACCAAGGTTCACTAAAAGTTGAAACTGGTTGTAGATGAAAGGTGACCTCAGGTGAAGCTATTCAAAGCATCTATATTTTACAGGCTGTGATGGATACTAGGCACAGGCTCAAAAGGGGATGTCAAAACCAGGTGTTGCTTCTCATTGAGTTTTCCAATCTATTTCAGGTAAAGGTACATGGGGGTTGGCGTGGGGGTAACTCATTGGAGGGTTGGGCATTCCTCCTGGGCTAAGCAGGTCTGCTCCACAACAACAACGTCCTGAGCTTCATCCAAAAGTGGTCCAGGATAGTAACGGGTCTATCTCGCTGACTCTGATCCCTCACTCCCCACACTGGGACCACCCCAGTGGTTTATTATTAGTAGTGTGTCTGTGTGTGTGTGTGTGTGTGTGTGTGTGTCTGTGTGTGTGTGTGTGTGTGTGTCTGTGTGTGTGTGTGTGTGTGTGTGTCTG
>NC_042990.1:36336074-36393574 GCF_901001165.1 Salmo trutta | reverse complement strand
ATAATGCTCTCTTAGTGTAAGAGCGGTTTGAAAAGACCCCCTGAATTGTTTTGGTGGGATGGAGCTTTGGCCTGCCTGGTGACATCACCAGGCATTAAATTGCTTAATCAACCAATAAGAAAGAGTTCCAAAACTCTCTGCCAATAACAACTAACTTTCAGTTTTCCCCTCCCCACTCAGATCACTCCCAGACAGTCCTAGCAAAATTATTGCTTGAGAAATGTATCTTTGCTAAGAAGCTATTTTTGTTTCTTTTTGACCATTTTAATTTAAAACAATCACAGTAAGATACTTAATTATTACAAAGAAATGATTTGATATTGGACTAAAAAGCTCAATGAAGAATCTCCATGTCACGACTCCCGCCGAAGTCGGTCCCTCTCCTTGTTCGTGCGGCGTTCGGCGGTCGAAGTCACCGGTCTTCTAGCCATCGCCGCTCCACCTTTCATTTTCCATTTGTTTTGTCTTGTTTTCCCACACACCTGGTTTACATCCCCTCATTGCTCTACGTGTATATTATCCTCTGTTCCCCACATGTCTGTGTGGGTTTGTTCTTTCGTTACGTGTGTGACGCTACAGGCTGGTTTTGCGCCGGGTATTGTTAACCCGTGGTTTTGTTATTTTGTACCATGTTGTGTGATTTTGTGCACTATCGTTTTTTCCTTGGGCCAGAGTGTTGACACAGTTGCGTCGGGCTGTTTTCTTCTGCCTGATTAAAGTGTGCCTGTTCACTCATCTCTGCTCTCCTGCACCTGACTTCCTTTGACCAGCTGTGCACACTCTGACACTCCATCAGAAATTGTTTTTAGTCCATGACTAGGCTTAATCTGTGTCTGGGAAAACACCTTTCAAAGAACAAAGCAAGAGTTGGAAGCAAAATTATTTTTCAATTGTTTCAGTCTGAACAGAACCATTTAAAAAAAAATGGATTCCACTGTTCCAACCAGCAAAATAAAGTTCTGAACCGGTTCAAACCCCTAAAAATAACAGTTTATATCGGTCCTTTCTGATCTTTTTTAAACCTCTGAAATCCCTTCTATTTTTTTTGTTTACATTTAGCTAGACATTAAATTACTTCACCAGTCAGTTTGGACAGAGCAGCTTGCTATGGAGCGGGCCAGCTAGAGCTAATTGTTTACATGCGGAGATTGACGGACATGTGTAGGCTGTGAAATCCGACTGAAGGAGGAGGCACACGTACACATACTGGCAAAGATTTTCAGCTAGCAGAGTGAGGGCTTTACATAGGTGCTTTGTTGCGTTTTTTTGTTGTACTGGAAAAAAAATACCTGGAACGTAAAATAACTTTATTAATCGGTTCCCATGCTTTTAAAATAATTCTGAAACTCCATAGAACTGCTCAGTGGTTGTTGTGCTCCTAGCGAGAGAGCGAGTGAGAGAGAGAGAAAAAGAGATTTAGCTAGGCCAGTCAGACAGCAGACAGGGGAGGATGTAGGAGAGGAGGCTGAATGGGGGCAATGGATTACTGCAGCACGCAGACTAACTGACTGAGTGCTGAATGATAGCTATACAGATTCCCATAATCACGGCTGAGAAGTGTGTCATCTCCCCGGGCCGGGCCCAGGTGCAGAGACAGTATCACATCAAATTGACTCGAAGCAGTGAAGCCGACATGACTTTTCCAGACAGGCTTCTCTCCAGTCCCGGGACATACATCCAAAATGGCACCCTATTCTCTATAGTGCACTATATACCAGGGGCCCATAGTCAAAAGAAGTGCAGTTATATAGGGAATAGGGTACCATTTGAGGCAGAGTGAGTCAGAGTATCAGTGAGGTTAGACCCGGTGGCAGGTTTTGGAGTTGGATAACAGGGTGTGTGGAGATAGGGAGCAGCAGGAACAGGGCGGGTGAGGCAGGCGGTGGGACATCACAGGTTAAGGCCAGCCCTCCCTGACGTATCTAGCACACAGTCCCATTGTTTGCTCGCAAATTCCTGTCGAGTCGAGGAGATTCCATGCAATGTAATGGACTATAATGTTAGAAGCCGGACCTATTCAAAAGCCTAATGAGTTACGCCAAAGATAATGTCTCTGGGGAGTCCCGTGCATAGAGGCTGCATAACTCAGAGGCTGAGAACCATTGTTGCTTGGGCCCAACGGCCCCAGGCCTGTCCATGAGTTGTTAACCTTTTCAGCATCCAGGTACATAGGAACTAACTGCTACCCAACACAGCACAGCAGCGCTTTAGAAAGGATTAGTGGGTTAACACTGATGTCATAAAAGGTCATCTTCTCGTTCTTTGACGAACAGATCCAGAGTTTGGAACCTGAATGGAAAAGCACAAAGTCCCAAAGGAGCCTTTTGTTAGGATGTTTCAGGATTTAAGGGTTAAGGGCTTTTGGAGATGTGTAAATGGTGATAATACAATGATTAGAACAAAACCACTATCATTACTGTTGTCATTATCATCCTACAGACCGCTGGAGCCATAAACACAACAGTTATCAAACATCCTACTGACCGCTGGAACCATAAACACAACAGTTATCAAACATCCTACAGACCGCTGGAGCCATAAACACAACAGTTATCAAACATCCTACTGACCACTGGAACCATAAACACAACAGTTATCAAACATCCTACAGACCGCTGGAGCCATAAACACAACAGTTATCAAACATCCTACTGACCGCTGGAACCATAAACACAACAGTTATCAAACATCCTACAGACCGCTGGAGCCATAAACACAACAGTTATCAAACATCCTACAGACCGCTGGAACCATAAACACAACAGTTATCAAACATCCTACTGACCGCTGGAGCCATAAACACAACAGTTATCAAACATCCTACTGACCGCTGGAACCATAAACACAACAGTTATCAAACATCCTACTGACCGCTGGAGCCATAAACACAACAGTTATCAAACATCCTACTGACCGCTGGAGCCATAAACACAACAGTTATCAAACATCCTACTGACCGCTGGAACCATAAACACAACAGTTATCAAACATCCTACTGACCGCTGGAGCCATAAACACAACAGTTATCAAACATCCTACTGACCGCTGGAGCCATAAACACAACAGTTATCAAACATCCTACAGACCGCTGGAGCCATAAACACAACAGTTATCAAACATCCTAGAGACCGCTGGAGCCATAAACATAACAGTTATCAAACATCCTACTGACCGCTGGAGCCATAAACACAACAGTTATCAAACATCCTACTGACCGCTGGAACCATAAACACAACAGTTATCAAACATCCTACTGACCGCTGGAACCATAAACACAACAGTTATCAAACATCCAATCCGTTCCTCTCTATTTAAGTTCCTTTAGCCTTCTCAAAAGAGTGTATAAATATCAGCAGATTGATCTCTGATAAATCTCTTCCCTGTAGTCAACAGGAAATCCTTACAAAACATCATCGTGGCGTTATTAAACTATACGTGCGTGAGAAAGTAAATGGAGAAAGTTCTTCTGAACAGGCCAGAGGCACAACGCTTGCTGTTGATTTGGTATTTGGCTAAATAGTCTGGTTACGTAACGTAGACTTTCCTTCCGATTTGCATTGAGTGTCTCCAGAGCCTGTTGCAGCAGGCATCTGATTGACAGGTGCGAGGGAGAGAGGAGAGGGAATAGTTTGGAAGAAAAAGACTTTAAGAAATTAGAAAGAGATTTTGATAATCTCTTTTTAAGAGCGTCTATTTTTAAATAAGTGTCGTGTGAGATGCATCATGTGCACGGCTGAGACTTAAGTGGGAGGAGAAATCTGACCGTTTGAAGCGAAGCACTTTGGGGCCAATCCCGACCCGTTAAAAGTGCATTAATGGAACGTAATTCCCTTTTTATGCACTTTTCTCTCTATGCGCATTCTGACCTTGAACGCAGGACGGTTGAGCTAACGTAGGCTAATGTGATTAGCATGAGGTTGTAAGTAACAAGAACAATTTCCCAGGACATAGACATATCTGATATGGGCAGAAAGCTTAAATTCTTGTTAATCTAACTGCACTGTCCAATTTACAGTAGCTATTACAGTAAAAGAGTACCATGCTATTGTTTTAGGAGAGTGTACAGTTATAAACTTGAAAATGTATTAATAAACCAATTAAACACATTGGGGCAGTCTTGATACAACATTTTGAACATAAATGCAATGGTTCATTGGATCAGTCTAAAACTTTGCACATACAGTGCTGTCATCTCGTGGCCAAAATTGAAATTGCGCCTAGATTGCTAAATCATATATTGGCCTTTCTCTTGCATTTCAAAGATGATGGAGAAAAAAAAATCATGTTTTTTCTTTGTATTATCTTTTACCAGATCAAATGTGTACTTCATTTTTTCGATAGAAATAACACCATCCTCCATGCACGGTAATTTATACTGGATAAGAGCTTTTGATAAGAGCTATTGATAAGAGCTATTGATAAGAGCTATTGATAAGACCTATTGATAAGAGCTATTGATAAGAGCTATTGATAAGACCTATTGATAAGAGCTATTGATAAGAGCTATTGATAAGAGCTATTGATAAGAACTGGGTATATGAGTAATCCGTCTGATTGTGGCAATTTTCTGAATGAATCAAACCACTGTTTTCTTTATTTGGTGCGAAAAGGCTCTCCAAACCTGTTTTTTTAATGATTCATAAATACTTTTCTAAACCTAAATAATCTATAAAATCAGATTATTTTTAAGTCTACCAATTGCTGCTGAAAAGGAGACAAATATGCATATATTTAGATGGCTTTCTTTAACTGATCCATAGTATTCTGAACCTGTTTTATCTATGTAGTCTAGTGAGTCTGGAGACAAAATTCTAATTAAAAGGTGCACCATTTTTAAACGAATGACTTAAGATAAATGTACTGAAAACCTGATTGAATGAGAGCGTGAAAGGTAGCAACACCTGCAGTGCGTCTTACGCGACTAAATTAAGTTAAGTCTGAACACCAAATACTGAGAGAAGTGTGTGGGAAAGGTGTGCGCTGGACAGGCGTGCATAGGACAGGCGTGCGTAGGACAGGCGTGTGTAAGACAGGCGTGCGCAGGACAGGCGTGCATAGGAAAGGCGTGCGTAGGACAGGCGTGTGTAAGACAGGCGTGCGCAGGACAGGCGTGCATAGGAAAGGCGTGCGTAGGACAGGCGTGGGTAGGACAGGCATGGGTAGGACAGGCGTGGGTAGGACAGGCATGGGTAGGACAGGCGTGCGTAGGACAGGTGTACGTAGGACAGACATGGGTAGGACAGGCATGTGTGGGACAGGCTTGAGTAGGACAGGCGTGGGTAGGACAGGCATGTGTAGGACAGGCGTGGGTAGGACAGGCATGTGTGGGACAGGCGTGTGTAGGACAGGCGTGGGTAGGACAGGCATGGGTAGGACAGGCATGTGTAGGACAGGCTTGAGTAGGACAGGTGTGGGTAGGACAGGCATGTGTAGGACAGGCGTGAGTAGGACAGGCGTGGGTAGGACAGGCTTGCGTAGGACAGGCGTGGGTAGGACAGGCATGGGTAGGACAGGCATGAGTAGGACATGTGTACGTAGGACAGGCATGGGTAGGACAGGCGTGCGTAGGACAGGCATGGGCAGGACAGGCGTGTGTAGGAAAGGCGTGCGTAGGACAGGCGTGCGTAGGACAGGACAGCGTAGGACAGGCGTGCGCAGGACAGGCGTGTGTAGGACAGGCGTGCGTAGGACAGGACAGTGTAGGACAGGCGTGCGCAGGACAGGCGTGTGTAGGAAAGGCGTGCGTAGGACAGGCGTGCGTAGGACAGGACAGCGTAGGACAGGCGTGCGCAGGACAGGCGTGCGCAGGAAAGGCGTGCGTAGGACAGGCGTGAGTAGGACAGGCGTGCGCAGGACAGGCATGCATAGGACAGGACAGCGTAGGACAGGCGTGCGTAGGACAGGACAGCGTAGGACAGGCGTGCGCAGGACAGGCGTGCGCAGGAAAGGCGTGCGTAGGACAGGCGTGCGCAGGACAGGCGTGCGCAGGACAGGCGTGCGCAGGAAAGGCGTGCGTAGGACAGGCGTGAGTAGGACAGGCGTGCGTAGGACAGGCGTGCGTAGGACAGGCGTCCCATTTGCATTCGGCCCTTTTCATCACAGTAATCGCTGCTTTGCAAAAGAAGCAGAAAGCTCCTGATGTGCTGAAAACGTAATCGAAGAGCTGTCCTTTTCTACACTCTAGGCTGTGATAGGCTGGCATGTGGCATAACCTTCTCAGTTCTTCATGGCATAAAAACTACAGTAAGTGATCTCTGCAATGTAGCGAGAAGCCATATAGCATGAACTCCACACATGGTATAAAATGCACACTGTAGTATTACCCAATTAGCAAAGAGGTTTTGACATCTGAATAGACTGTGACAGGTTCTGTTGAAGCCTGAGTGTATCACACGACACAGACCACACAGGCTACCAGTCAAATGGAGCGTATTATGTAGTATTGTTGTAACTGACACATACCTTACATGTAACCGACATAAGTTACCTAAAGAACAGACATTACATTCAGTGTCTCTTCTCCTCCGCGGCTCTAGGCCTGCAGAAAGTGTATATTTACAGAGCTGTCCCCTGACTGTCAATCAGCCAGTGAAATCTAACACAGAGCATAAAGAATCCAGTCCCAGGTACCATTAACACACTGGCCACAACCACTACCCTTATTGAGTTAACACACTGGCCACAACCACTACCCTTATTGAGTTAACACACTGGCCACAACCACTACCCTTATTGAGTTAACACACTGGCCACAACCACTACCCTTATTGAGTTAACACACTGGCCACAACCACTACCCTTATTGAGTTAACACACTGGCCACAACCACTGCCCTTATTGAGTTAACACACTGGCCACAACCACTACCCTTATTGAGTTAACACACTGGCCACAACCACTGCCCATATTGAGTTAACACACTGGCCACAACCACTGCCCTTATTGAGTTAACACACTGGCCACAACCACTACCCTTATTGAGTTATATGGGCCGAGAAGAAATCTAAGGCTGCGTTTCAAATGGAAAGCTATTCCCTACATAGTCCACTACTTTTGACCAGAGCCCATAGGCATCCGTAGGATGGGGAACGTCGCTGCACAGCTATTTTCAAGTCTCTCCAGAGATGTTTGATCGGGTTCAAGTCTGGGGTCTGGCTGGGCCACTCAAGGACATTCAGAGACTTGTCCCGAAGCCACTCCTGTGTCGTCTTGGCTGTGTGCTTTGGATTGTTGTCCTGTTGGAAGGTGAACAATCGCCCCAGTCTGAGGTCCAGATCGCTCTGGAGCAGGTTTTCATCAAGGATCTCTCTGTACTTTGCTCAGTTCATCTTTCCCTCGATCCTGACTTGTCTCCCAGTCCCTGCCGCTGAAAAACATCCCCACAGCATGATGCTGCCACCACCATGCTTCACCGTAGGGATGGTGCCAGGTTTCCTCCAGACGTGATACTTGGCATTCAGGCCAAAGAGTTAATTCTTGGTTTCATCAGACCAGATCATTTTTATTTAATTTTTTTATTTCACCTTTTATTTAACCAATCGGCTAGTTGAGAACAAGTTCTCATTTACAACTGCGACCTGGTCAAGATAAAGCATAGCATAATCTTGTTTCCCATGGTCAGAGAGTCTTTAGGTAACTTTTGGAAAACTCCAAGCGGGCTGTCATGTGTCCTTTACTGAGGAAGGGCTTCCATCTGGCCACTCTACCATAAAGGCCTGATTGGTGGAGTGCTGCAGAGATGGTTGTTCTTATGGAAGTTTCTGCCATCTCCACAGAGTAACTATGGAGCTCTGTCAGAGTGACCATCGGGTCCTTGGTCACCTCCCTGTCTAAGGCCCTTCTCCCTGATTGCTCGGTTTGGCCAGGCTCCTTCCATTTAAAATTGATGGAGGCCAGTGTGTTCTTGGGGACCTTCTATGCTGCAGAAATGTTTTGGTACCCTTCCCCAGATCTGTGCCTGTCTTGGAGCTCTACGGACAAATCCAGACAATTATTTTTTGCTTTGACATGCACTATCAACTGTGGAACCTTATATAGACAGGTGTGTGCCTTTCCAAACCATGTCGGGATGGCAGGTAGCCTAGTGGTTAGAGTGTTGTACCAGTAACCAAAAGGTTGCTGGATCAAATCCCAGAGCTGACAAGCTAAAAATCTGTCGTTCTGCCCCTGAACAAGGCAGTTACCCACTGGGTGCTGAAGATGTGGATGTTGGGTTAGATGCAGAAGACACATTTCAGTTAAATGCATTCAGTTGTCCAATTGTCTTTACCACAGGTGGACTCCAATCAAGTTTTAGAAACATCTCAAGGATGATCAATGGAAACAGGATGCACCTGAGCTCAATTTCAAGTCCCATAGCAAAGTGTCTGAATACTTATGTAAATAAGGTATTTTCTGTTTTTGTCTTTTTATACCTTTTCAAACAATGTCTAAGTACTTGTTTATGGGGTGTTGGGGTACTGTGATGAGGGGAAAAAAACGATTTTATCCATTTTAGAATAAGGCGTAACAAACTGTGGGGAAAGTGAAGGGGTCTGAATACTTTCAGAATGCACTGTATGTCTCAACAGAACCTCAGAGAGTGCAGGGAAGGCGAGGGCTGCTGTTAGAGAATCGCTTCAGATTGACTCAGGCTGGTTGATGTGTGAATTTTGCTGAGTGGAGTCACTTGTCGTATCAGAGAAAGCAAAGTTTGAGTATTCCTATCTTGATTGAAATGGAGAGAGGAAAGCACCTCTGACTACCAGAAATTATGGAGTAAGTTAAGCAACATGTAACTTTTGTCCCATTTTTTCACACAAACGATTGTCCCTTGCAGCTGTTTGACAAATTACAGAGTTTGCATTTGTTTGACACAATGATGGAAGGTTAAGGTTAACCTTATTATTCATATCACACTTTGATAATCTTCCACACAATCACTTTTTAGTCGACACAGCACTTTCTCATTATCTCAGGTCTCCAACAGTCTGTCTGTGTCCCAAATGGCACAGTATTCCCTTTATAGTGAAAAGGGCGCTGGTCAAATGTAGTGCACTATTTAGGGAGTAGGGTGCCATTTGGGACGTACCCTTGGGCTCAAAGGACTTCTGTTCATTCCTGTTATTTATGGATCGCATTATTCACTCGATGCAAGGATACATCCCAAATGGCACCCTATTCCCTATATAGTGCACTACTTTTGACTAAGGCCCTGTCAAAAGTAGTGCACTACATAGGGAATACGGTGGCATTTGGGATGCACTAGTCTTCAAAGACTAATTGTGGTTTGCATTACCTGGCTATTTTGTTTACAGTAGAGGTGAGCGGTGAAGGGGAGTTCATTTTAAAACAGGTTGGTGAAGACAGATCCCATTCCCACTGCTGCCGCTTCTCTATGTTCCTCCGTGATTCAGAAATAAACAGAGAGACTAGGTCAAAGGTCGCCGATCTGAGCTCAGTGGTTGTAAAGGATTATTCAGGAATCTAATTTGATTACAAACCACTTTGACCCATGTCTACAACATATCTACAGCATATTTACAGCTGCTGTTCAGATCAATACAACGTTTTGATATCTGCTGTACTTTTTACGTTGTTCACTTTTTTGTCGTATTTTTTCACTCCATCCGTTAAAATGGGATTTGTCAAGATTCTAAGGCTCTCCATTGTGACATCATCACTTCCAACTTTCATTTTTGAGCTGAAATCATGAAACTTTTGATGCAAATCAGCTAACAATTCCACTTTGCATCCACTTAGACACTTTGTGTTTTTGTGTGCAAACAAATTGCCCTTCGGGGACAATAAAGATCTATCCATATTAATGAATTGAATTGAAGTGAGTTGAAATATAATGTTTGTGAGTGTGTAACAGACAGATAGGTAAAGGCATTTTAAGTAACTGTGACAATTTATTTCCCTAAGTTTTGCCAAAACTATCTTGGCGACAAAATTATTTCACAGAAATGACATACAACATATTATCATATCATGGGCCAATATGACTATAAATGAATGCAATAAATAAAACATATAGGGACAGAACCATGTGTATTAAATATATAGTGATTCATTATTATACAGTGTGTATTAAATATATAGTGATTCATTATTATAGTGTGTATTAAATATATAGTGATTAATTATTATACAGTGTGTATTAAATATATAGTGATTAATTATTATACAATGTGTATTAAATATATAGTGATTAATTATTATACAGTGTGTATTAAATATATAGTGATTAATTATTATACAATGTGTATTAAATATATAGTGATTAATTATTATACAGTGTGTATTAAATATATAGTGATTAATTATTATACAGTGTGTATTAAATATATCGTGATTCATTATTATACAGTGTGTACTAAATATATAGTGATTAATTATTATACAGTGTGTATTAAATATATAGTGATGAATTATTATAGAGTGTGTATAGAGAAATCTCAGACAAACATAGACAGAAATCAATATTAGCAGAAAACTCTAATGAATCATTTGGAAAGGTTAGCTCAGTCAAACTATGACAACACCTGGAATCAATCTGTTGAGGTACTTATGCCAGGCCATAGAGTCAATTCAATAAGTCAATGAGACTGTGATCTTCTTTCAATCCAACATTTTCTTGAAAAGAGCAGACACAAGAGCTTTGGACAGGCTAGCAGCAACAGTACTTCTGGTGCTGTTGTGTGAAGTAGCCCGGTCTCTCAAATCCAGCGACAGTCAAAAAGGAATGTAGAGATTCAAGTTTCAGTCATTCAAGTCATCAGATATGATCTGAAGTTCTGTTTGAGAGTTGCAGCTGAAGTCCAAAGGGCGTGTCCACGGACCTGGGAGGACCATCAAGTGTCCATCCTCGTCTTTAGGATGTGGTGTCAGTAAAGTTGACACCCGTTCATCTGATTTCTCCTGCATGTATCTCCGACCGTCTGCATCTCTCTGAAGAAGAGGGACACGTTCAGCGGAGAGACTGGACGCGGCACCCACCAGCACAGCCATTCATCCCCTTTCATGACGCACACCATTGAGCCAACATGGGGGGTCCAGTGGCAGGCTTCCTGTGGAGTATCCAATGCATCTCCAGGGACCACAGCATATGAGTCCCCAATGGCAGGTGGATAGACAGAGATGGATGAATCTCTACCCTCTGTGAGGGTGACAGAGTATGTTGACATCTCCCACAAGGTGCACCTGTGTATCCTCATCTCTCTCCTCATCTCTCTTCTCATCTCCCTTCTCTCGGCTTGTGTCGTTGTTTCACCATCCACTTTTCCAGCAGCAGGCAAGCTTTCACTGTGGCCCTTAGAGCTGAGGGGCCAACTGCTTTGTGGTCTCTGTGTTTCACCCTAGAGAGAAAGATGAGAGACCTGTTACACACCAATGATCAGACTCAAACAACTTAATTTATCCTCTCAGGGGCTAATATTAATTAAGACAGTGGAATTTAGGTGATGTTGATTGTGATTTGCATTGATGTCAATCAGTCGTCAACATCCTAACTAACTAAAACCACAAGGTTGGCCTTACCTGTCAAAGCGCCTGCAGTCAAACAGACATGCTCAGCAATTTACCTTATATGTTTCCATGTTATTAATGTGTCTAACAGAGCTGACTGACAGGGGTTAGGTTTAAAACAGAGCAGACTGATAGGGGTTAGGTTTAAAACAGAGCAGACTGACAGGGGTTAGGTTTAAAACAGAGCAGACTGACAGGGGTTAGGTTTCTAACAGAGCAGACTGACAGGGGTTAGGTTTAAAACAGAGCAGACTGACAGGGGTTAGGTTTCTAACAGAGCAGACTGACAGGGGTTAGGTTTAAAACAGAGCAGACTGACAGGGGTTAGGTTTAAAACAGAGCAGACTGACAGGGGTTAGGTTTCTAACAGAGCAGACTGACAGGGGTTAGGTTTAAAACAGAGCAGACTGACAGGGGTTAGGTTTAAAACAGAGCAGACTGACAGGGGTTAGGTTTAAAACAGAGCAGACTGACAGGGGTTAGGTTTCTAACAGAGCAGACTGACAGGGGTTAGGTTTAAAACAGAGCTGACTGACAAGGGGTTAGGTTTAAAACAGAGCAGACTGACAGGGGTTAGGTTTAAAACAGAGCAGACTGACAGGGGTTAGGTTTAAAACAGAGCAGACTGACAGGGGTTAGGTTTCTAACAGAGCAGACTGACAGGGGTTAGGTTTAAAACAGAGCTGACTGACAAGGGGTTAGGTTTCTAACAGAGCAGACTGACAGGGGTTAGGTTTCTAACAGAGCAGACTGACAGGGGTTAGGTTTCTAAACACGATGATATGTGAAGGACATGTGACAGAGCAGTCTCTGAGAGCGGTTATATGTGAAGGACATGTGACAGAGCAGTCTCTGAGAGCGGTTATATGTGAAGGACATGTGACAGAGCAGTCTCTGAGAGCGGTTATATGTGAAGGACATGTGACAGAGCAGTCTCTGAGAGCGGTTATATGTGAAGCCTATGTGACAGAGCAGTCTCTGAGAGCGGTTAAATGTGAAGGAGATGTGACAGAGCAGTCTCTGAGAGCGGTTATATGTGAAGCCTATGTGACAGAGCAGTCTCTGAGAGCGGTTATATGTGAAGGAGATGTGACAGAGCAGTCTCTGAGAGCGGTTATATGTGAAGGAGACCTGACAGAGCAGTCTCTGAGAGCGGTTATATGTGAAGGAGATGTGACAGAGCAGTCTCTGAGAGCGGTTATATGTGAAGCCTATGTGACAGAGCAGTCTCTGAGATCGGTAGGTTTATAAACGAGATGACAGGTGAAAGGAGATGTGACAGCCACTTCTGCAAGGGGCTGATACATGTCCTTGTAGTCTGAGTCTGGGTGTGGAAATACCATATCACATCTCGCACATAAAGAAGTGATACCAAGAAGATATTTGTTTATTTTCAGTCTAAGCAGAGTGGTTTCTCTTACCTTTTAATCCTAGACGTTTTGGCTGCCAGCTTGTGTTTGCACTGCTGCCTCCCAGCATACTCAGCAAGGGCGGGACTGATCACGGTGTCTGGCACGGGACGGATCACGGTGTCTGGCGCGGGACGGATCACGGTGTCTGCCACGGGACGGATCACGGTGTCTGCCACGGGACGGATCACGGTGTCTGCCACGGGACGGATCACGGTGTCTGCCACGGGACGGATCACGGTGTCTGGCGCAGGAGCGGGACGGATCACGGTGTCTGGCGCAGGACGGATCACTGCTGCTGACCCGTATCTAAAGAAAGAAAGAGCGAACGTGTACAATACATGATCATTGAGTCGACTTTCCATGAATCCTTATGGTTTCGCAACATTTAAGGGAGAAAATAACACGACGACGTGTAAACTTGTTCACACAGGTTCCGGTGATTTGCTTTGTTGGCAGCAGCTCAAATGAGAATTGAACTGAATAGATCACGAAGATAAATAGAGACGTATATTTTAAATGATGCAACCAAACACAAAATGTGATGTATTTATCGTAATGTGTACAGGCTACAATGTTGCAACATCCACGTTGCAGTAATGGAATGGAACACGCGTAATTACCCTCAAATAACTGGCTAATGTCATTATGCAAAACGGTTCTGACAAGTTAGAACTAAATAAAGTGGTGTGCTAATATTTTGCAACGTGTTATACCTGAGGTGATTTTCCAGCTGACAGAAGCTTATACACGTGCGGTCATCTTCACTGACGCACTTACATCGAGGGTCCTGTTGGGAGACCTCGGGATCCTTAATTGCGCGCTTCTTCCTAGATGCGTTGCCCAGTCCGTAGGAAACCACGCGCCTAAATACATGAACGAAATCATTAGCCAACTGTAACCAAGCCAGCCAGTTACATTACATAGAATTAATAGAATGGAATGGATAGAATCGTTTGAAAAAGTGACGTACTCAGGCGTGTTGACCCATATGATGTCCAGATGACAGAAGTAAACACACTCCTTGTCCAGGAACGTTGCGCAGGAGCATCGCTTGTTTCTGATGTGGCGCACTGGCATCGGGGTGGCTGTGGTGTCTACGGCTGTTTCTTTTCCCATAGGGGCAGATGAAACTGTGAAGGACAAAGTATCATGGCATGTTAATTATAACCAATATTGAATCTTTTACAGAAATTCTCATATGCATCTAATGTTATGACGGGATACTTGGAATGTCAATGGCTTGCTGCAGTAACCTAGCCACCGGTTTGCACAGTCAAATGCCTAAAACGCAGTGCTTATAAGTTTGACAACCTAATCATTTTCTTCATAATGTTCATGCATATAGTATTATAACAATATCACAACAATGAATAATCAAATAGGTTACTTATATGACTTCACAGGGGATTAGAGTATTTAGGATCATTATTTATTGTGATATTATTTATTATCTAGTATTATCTTATTATACTTGCACTGATTTACCGGGTATGTTGAAAAAAATGCTGAAACACACATGTATAGCCTATTCAAGAGTTAGGCTAATAAAACATGAGTCTCTTTGCAAGATCTTACCTGTATGTACATATCCAGAGTACATCATTGACAACACGGAGAAAAGTATTCTTAAATCCATCTTGATATTTCTTTAGTCCAGAAAGAATAACCTTTTCACAAAATGGAATATTCCTTGGTCAAGGAAAAAGTTCCAAAAAGCGACACAGTGGCAACTGCGTAAGTTTGGGTACAAGTTACCTCTTTACAAAGGAGCGCAAAAGCCTTCCACTTGCACTGTTCTGTCAGTGGATCCACGTCGGCCTTCTGTACTTTATATACTAAGCACTCACCTCCTCCCACCCTCTCCCCTTCAGTCGCGTGTAAACAAGTTGGTCCTTTGGCTTATTCGTAGACAATGCTGTTTGTTAATATTCACCGACAAGCAACGTGCAAACCAAGATAAGAACTTAGAAATTCCTCGATTCCGAGGGAGGGATGGAGACGCCGGTTGGCGGGCGGCGGCGCAAGCCAAGTTCTGAATAGGGAACAGAAGAGGTAAATGCGCTGCTGGTACACTAGATGGAGATAAAGTATCGATAGATGAGCTTGACATCGCCAGTCCTCTAGATATTCTCTATAATTATTTGAAATGTTAACCACAGACGTTACGTTCTGTTTGACTTGGCTATAATGAGTATATACATCATTCAATAGACAGATGATATATATAGTTATGTGTGATTAAGCTAATAATTCAAACTAAAGTATATCTTGAAGACATCCAACATCAAGGGAATATGTCATTCCAACTCGATGCAATTTATTTGAATTAGTTGTACAGTAGACTATTACGCAGGCATTGCGGACTACATTATGGTTATGGCTCTCCAAAAGTTACCTATGACAGATGCTTTAGCCAGAATGGCGCAGAGTGCATTTTCCTTCTGCCAAACTAAAGATGGTACCCTGTGTATTTAGAGATAGCCAAGTTTTCGTTACTCATTGTGTATTTATTCCAAGTGTTATTGGTTTTATATTATTTATGTTTTATTTTCTCTGCATTGTTGGTAAGCATTTCACTGTTGGTCTACACTAAGTGGTGTAAAGTACTTAAACATACTTTAAAGTACTACATAAGTCGTTTTTTGGGGTATCTGTACTTTACTTTACTATTTATATTTTTGACAACTTTTACTTTTACTCCACTACTTTACATACACACTTACATACTTTTTACTCCATTCATTTTTCTTGATACCCAAAAGTTACATTTTGAATGCTTAGCAGGACAGGAAAATGGTCTAATTCACACACTTATCAAGAGAACATCCCTGGTCATCCCTACTGCCTCTGATCTGGTGGACTCACTAAACACAAATGCTTCGTTTGTAAAGGATGTCTGAGTCTTTAAGTGTGCCCCTGGCTATCTGTAAATAAAAATTTAAAAAACATGAAAATCGTGCCGTTTGGTTTGCTTAATATAAGAAATGTGAATTGATTTATACATTTACTTTTACTTTGATACTTAAGTATATTTTAGCCATTACATTTACTTTTGATACTTAAGTATATTTAAAACCAATTACTTTTAGACTTTTACTCAAGTAGTATTTTACTGGGGGACTTTCACTTTTACTTGAGTCGTTTTCTTTTAAGGTATCTTTACTTTTACTCAAGTATTACAATTGCGATACTTTTTTCCACCAGTGGTCTACACATGTTGTTTACGAAGCATGTAAGAAATACATTTGATTTGATGGTGTGGTACCTGGACAACAGATGGCTTACAGATTAGGGCTAAGTGCCTTTCTCAAGGACACAATGACAGATTTTTCATCTTTTCGGCTTGGGTCTTCAAACCAGCGACTCATCATTTTGTAATTTGGGTGAACTATCCCTTCAATGTCACACTCAAATGAACATGCAAAAACAGTTTGGTTCATTGCAAATATGCTAACCTTTATGACATCATACCTCCCGAGTGGCGCAGCGGTCTAAGGTACTGCATCTCAGTGTACGAGGCGTCACTGCAGTCCCTGGTTCAAATCCAGGTTCCATCATATCCGTCCGTGATTGGGAGTCCCATAGGGCGGTGCACAATTGGCCCAGGGTAGGCCGTCATTGTAAATAAGACTTTGTTCATAAATGACTTGCCTAGTTAAATAAAGGTCCCATTTTGAAACCGGGTTTAAGTAGATGGGGGATGTCATCAACAATGTTTTCCATTAAGTCCATTATGAAAGGAGCGGCAATATAGCCTATTCCTACTCCCAAGCTGTGTGCAAGAGTGACAGGGTCTCTACCTCATGACCAAAACCCATTCTTTGGTTTTGTTTACCTGGCCACTGTTTAAAATGTTCACTTTTTAACATTTCTGGCATAAATCCAATGCAAGTCAATTAGCATTTCCGTGCTTCATATCCAAATCATCTATAAGTAACATCATTGAATACATTTTTTGATACTTTAGGATGAGTTGGACATGCTAATATGCTAATATACAGTCCATTCAGAAAGTATTCAGACCCCTTGACATTTTCCACATTTTCCAGCCTTATTCTAAAATGTATTAAATTGTTTTTTTCCCCTCATCAATCTACATACAATATGCCATAACGACAAAGCAAAAAAAAATTTGGGCAAATTTATAAAATATTAAAACTGAAATATTACATTTACATAAGTAATCAGACTCTTTACTCAGTACTTTGTTGTAGCACCTTTGGCAGCGATTACAGCCTTGAGTCTTCTTGGGTATGACGCTACAAGCTTGGCACACCTGTATTTGGGGAGTTCCCCCCATTTTTCTCTGCAGATCCTCTCAAGCGCTGTCAGGTTGGATGGGGAGCGTTGCTGCACAGCTATTTTCAGGTCTCTCCAGAGATGTTTGATCGGGTTCAAGTCCGGGTTCTGACTGGGCCACTCAAGGACATTCAGAGACTTGTCCCGAAGCCACTCCTGCGTTGTCTTGGCTGTGTGCTTAGAGTCGTTGTCCTGTTGGAAGGTGAACCTTCACCCCAGTTTGAGGTGCTCTGGAACATGTTTTCATCATCATTCAAGAATCTCTCTGTACTTTGCTCCGTTCATCTTTCCCTCGATCCTGACTAGTCTCCCAATCCCTGCCGCTGAAAAACATCCCCACAGCATGATGCTGCATCCACCATGCTTCACCATAGGGATGGTGCCAGGTTTCCTCCAGACGTGAAGCTTGTTGAAACATCTCAAGGATGATCAATGGAAACAGGATGCACCTGAGCTCAATTTCAAGTCTCATAGAAAAGTTTTTTATTTTTAATACATTTTCAAAAAATTCTAAATAACTGTTTTCGCTTTGTCATTATTGGGTATTGTGTATAGATTGATGAGGGGAAAACGTATTTAATAGATATTAGAATAACATTTACATTTACATTTACGTCATTTAGCAGACGCTCTTATCCAGAGCAACTTACAAATTGGTGCATTCACCTTATGATATCCAGTGGAACAACCACTTTACAATAGTACATCTATATATTTTTTTTTTGGGGGGGGGGGGGGGGTTAGAAGGATTACTGTATCCTATCCAAGGTATTCCTTAAAGAGGTTGGGTTTCATGGGGTCTAGGGAAGGTGGTTGACTCTGCTGTCCTGGCGTCGTGAGGGAGCTTGTTCCCCCATTGGGGTGCCAGAGCACCGAACAGTTTTGACTGGGCTGAGCGGGAGCGGTGCTTCCGCAGCGGTAGGGGTGCCAGCAAGCCAGAGGTGGATGAACGCAGTGCCCTTGTTTGGGTGTAGGGCCTGATCAGAGCCTGAAGGTACGGAGGTGCCGTTCCCCTCACAGCTCCGTAGGCAGTGGAGTGTGCAGAGGAGCGGGGTGACGTGAGAGAACTTGGGAAGGTTGAACACCAGACGGGCTGCGGCGTTCTGGATGAGTTGTAGGGGTTTAATGGCACAGGCAGGGAGCCCCGCCAACAGGGAGTTGCAGTAATCCAGATGGGAGATGACAAGTGCCTGGATTAGGACCTGTGCCGCTTCCTGTGTAAGGCAGGGTCGTACTCTGCGAATGTTGTATAGCATGAACCTACAGGATCGGGTCACCGCCTTGATGTTAGCGGAGAACGACAGGGTGTTGCCCAGGGTCACGCCGAGGCTCTTAGCACTCTGGGAGGAGGACACAATGGAGTTGTCCACCGTGATGGCGAGATCATGGAAAAGGGAAGTCCTTCCCCGGGAGGAAGAGGAGCTCCGTCTTGCCGAGGTTCAGCTTGAGGTGGTGATCCATCATCCACACTGATATGTCTGCCAGACATGCAGAGATGCAATTCGCCACCTGGTTATCAGAAGGGGGAAAGGAGAAGATTAATTGTGTGTCGTCTGCGTAGCAATGATAGGAGAGACCATGTGAGGATATGACAGAGCCAAGTGACTTGGTGTATAGCGAGAATAGGAGAGGGCCTAGAACTGAGCCCTGGGGGACACCAGTGGTGAGAGCACGTGGTGCGGAGACGGATTCTCGCCACGCCACCTGGTAGGATCAACCTGTAAGGTAGGACGCAATCCAAGAGTGAGCTGTGCCGGAGATACCCAACTCGGAGAGGGTGGAGAGGAGGATCTGATGGTTCACAGTATCAAAGGCAGCAGATAGGTCTAGAAGGATGAGAGCAGAGGAGAGAGAGTTAGCTTTAGCAGTGCGGAGAGCCTCCGTGACACTGAGAAGAGCAGTCTCAGTTGAATGACCAGCCTTGAAACCTGACTGATTTGGATCGAGAAGGTCATTCTGAGAGAGATAGCAGGAGAGCTGGCCAAGGACGGCACGTTCAAGAATTTTGGAGAGAAAAGAAAGAAGGGATACTGGTCTGTAGTTGTTGACATCGGAGGGATCGAGTGTAGGTTTTTTGAGAAGGGGTGCAACTCTCGCTCTCTTGAAGACGGAAGGGACGTAGCCAGCGGTCAAGGATGAGTTGATGAGCGAGGTAAGGTAAGGGAGAAGGTCCCCGGAAATGGTCTGGAGAAGAGAGGAGGGGATAGGGTCAAGCGGGCAGGTTGTTGGGCGGCCGGCCGTCACAAGACGCAAGATTTCATCTGGAGAGAGAGGGGAGAAAGAGGTCAAAGCATAGGGTAGGGCAATGTGAGCAGGACCAGCGGTATCGTTTCACTTAACAAATGAGGATTGGATGTCGTCGACCTTCTTTTCAAAATGGTTGACGAAGTCATCCGCAGAGAGGGAGGAGGGGGGAGGGGGAGGAGGATTCAGGAGGGAGGAGAAGGTGGCAAAGAGCTTCCTAGGGTTAGAGGCAGATGCTTGGAAGTTAGAGTGGTAGAAAGTGGCTTTAGCAGCAGAAACAGAGGAGGAAAATGTAGAGAGGAGGGAGTGAAAAGATGCCAGGTCCGCAGGGAGGCTAGTTTTCCTCCATTTCCGCTCGGCTGCCCGGAGCCCTGTTCTGTGAGCTCGCAATGAGTCGTCAAGCCACGGAGCAGGAGGGGAGGACCGAGCCGGTCGGGAGGATAGGGGACATAGAGAGTCAAAGGATGCAGAAAGGGAGGAGAGTAGGGTTGAGGAGGCAGAATCAGGAGATTGGTTGGAGAAGGTTTGAGCAGAGGGAAGAGATGGTAGGATGGAAGAGGAGAGAGTAGCAGGAGAGAGAGAGGCTGTAACGTAACAAAATGTGGAAAAAGTCAAGGGGTCTGAATACTTTCCAAATGCTCTGTAGGTACCATTGACTTGCATTGGATTTGTGCCACAAATGTTAAAATGTTAGACTACAAATAGTGCTGTTGTAGGGGAGACCAGGGATGGTTGTAACACAATTAGATTTTTTTTGTCAATTTGTCAGATATTGTTTGAGCTTCTACATTCAAAATGTGATAGGAACAACTTCTATCTGTCTGCTATAACTTGGTATAGGTAGTATCTCTTTACATCCAGCAGACAAGGTATGACTTTGTCTCAAATGTTACATTTTAAACCACCTCCTGGGTCAGTTGTAACAGGGCTTGGGGTGAAATGTTACCCCACCTCCTGGGTCAGTTGTAACAGGGCTTGGGGAGAAATGTTACCCCACCTCCTGGGTCAGTTGTAACAGGGCTTGGGGAGAAATGTTACCCCACCTCCTGGGTCAGTTGTAACAGGGCTTGGGGTGAAATGCTACCCCACCTCCTGGGTCAGTTGTAACAGGGCTTGGGGTGAAATGTTACCCCACCTCCTGGGTCAGTTGTAACAGGGCTTGGGGTGAAATGTTACCCCACCTCCTGGGTCAGTTGTAACAGGGCTTGGGGAGAAATGTTACCCCACCTCCTGGGTCAGTTGTAACAGGGCTTGGGGAGAAATGTTACCCCACCTCCTGGGTCAGTTGTAACAGGGCTTGGGGTGAAATGTTACCCCACCTCCTGGGTCAGTTGTAACAGGGCTTGGGGAGAAATGTTACCCCACCTCCTGGGTCAGTTGTAACAGGGCTTGGGGTGGCATGTTACCCCACCTCCTGGGTCAGTTGTAACAGGGCTTGGGGAGAAATGTTACCCCACCTCCTGGGTCAGTTGTAACAGGGCTTGGGGAGAAATGTTACCCCACCTCCTGGGTCAGTTGTAACAGGGCTTGGGGTGAAATGTTACCCCACCTCCTGGGTCAGTTGTAACAGGGCTTGGGGTGGCATGTTACCGTTTGAAAGAATGTTTCAATCATGACATGCAACGAGATATTGAAAGTCTTTATTGAGAATTTTTTGTGTGGCAGAAATAGTCATAATAAAAATTATCAAATGTTAATTATTTTTACCTAAGATAAGTTTTGTGAATCTAATTACAAAGAAGGTGATGCCATCACAAAAACAAATTTGCCCCGCAAAAAATTACTTTCTTACCTCAAAATCTGATTTTTGTCAATCAAACCTGCAGAGTCGATCACAGGGTTTTGTTTCTTCACATGAGGGTTGAGGACAAAACTGAGCATGTGCACAACGAGACATGATTTGAGCTTGTTCCTGATTGGCAGATATCGAGAGTGTTACAACAATCCAGTGTTACATCTATCCCCGGTCTCCCCTAGTCTATTTGGCCGGAGATCGAGATGCACATTGGCTTAATGATGGAGAGTTCCATGTGGTGGGAACTGGGGGTACAAAGTGGTAGAACCTCAAGTAAAACATCCTGAAACAGCTCTGACAGGCCTAATCAAGGGTTTGGTTTTACATTTTCCATTTGCCTGGAACCAGATTGGTTAAATTCCAAATGGCACCCTATTCCCTTTACTGTGCACTACGTTTCCCAGGGCCAATAGATGTACTACAAAGGGAATAGGATACCGTTTGGGACAGACGCCTTGTGTTCCTGGCTGCAGGACATCAGCCTGTGATGGAGGGACCAGAGCCTGTTTCCTATTCATCAGAGCCTTAGGAAGCAGCTTCATAGCTGACAACCCTATAGTCATCACCTCAAAGGGCTTTAGATGGAGCTAGCATAACACCACAAAGCTGCTTTGGTGTTGCATACCCCCCCTTTCTCTCTCATGTACTCTTCTGTCTGTCTGTCTGTCTGTCTGTCTGTCTGTCTGTCTGTCTGTCTGTCTGTCTGTCTGTCTGTCTGTCTGTCTGTCTGTCTGTCTCTCTGCCTGTCTGCCTGTCTGTCTGTCTGTCTGTCTGTCTGTCTGTCTGTCTGTCTGTCTGTCTGTCTGTCTGTCTGTCTGTCTGTCTGTCTGTCTGTCTGTCTGTCTGTCTGTCTGTCTGTCTGTCTGTCTCTGTCTCTGTCTCTGTCTCTGTCTGTCTCTGTCTGTCTGTCTGTCACCCGCTCCACTATGCCCAGGACATCAGCATTGAGGGCGGTCATCCTCTAGGCGTCTCTGTTGCCTTACCCAAGGATCCTGTAGTCCCGAGACCCCAACAAAACTGAGTGACAGAGTCAGACTCCCTCTCTCCGGCCATGACAGGCTGATGATTCACGCTCTGCATCCAAAATGACGTGCGCTACTGTTGACCAGGGCCCCAAAATAGTGCACTATGTAGGGAATAGGGTGCCATTTGGGACGTAACCAATCTACTGGGGTAATGAGGAATTTTACTGTAATCCCCTTGAGATGAGCACAAAGTTCCTTTCCTCTCTGGTCTGGTTTTGTATTTGTATTTATTATGGATCCCCATTAGCTGCTGGCAAGGCAGCAACTACTCTCCCTGGGGAGAGTAGTTGCAGTTTATACAATTTTAAAAACATTACAATACATTCATTACAGAATTCACAACACACTAAGCGTGTGCCCTCAGGCCCATACTCCACTACCACGTATCTACAATGAAAAATCCATGTGTACATGTGCATATAGTGCGTATGTTATCATGTGTGTATCCATGTGTCTGTGTCTATGTTTGTGTTGCTTCACAGCTCTTCCATTAGGTGTATTTTTACCTACTTTTTAAATATGATTCTACTGCTTGCATCAGTTACCTGATGTGGAATAGAGTTCCATGTAGTCAAGGCTCTATGTAGTACTGCACACCTCCCATAATCTGTTCTGCACTTGGGGACTGTGAAGAGACCTCTGGTGGTATGTCTTGTGGGGTATGCATGGGTGTCTGAGCTGTGTGCCAGTAGTTTAAACAGACAGCTCGGTACCTTCAACTTCTCAACACCTCTTGCAAAAACAAGTAATGAGGAAGTCAATCTCTCTTCCACTTTGAGCCATGAGAGATTGACATGCATATCATTAATGTTAGCTCTGTGTCCTGTTCTGAGCCAACTGCAATTTTCCCAAGTCCCTCTTTGTGGCACCTGACCACGTGACTGAACAGTAGTCCAGGTGTGACAAAACCAGGGCCTGTAGGACCTGCCTTGTTGATAGTTTACAATCCAGGGTTACTCCAAGCAGTTTAGTCACCTCAACTTGCTGAATCTCCACGTTATTCATTACAAGATTCAGTTGAGGTTTAGGGTTTAGTGAATGATTTGTCCCAAATACAATGCTTTTAGTTTTGGAAATATTTAGGACTAATTTATTCCTTGCCACCCATTCTGAAACTAACTGCAGCTCTTTGTTAAGTGTTTCAGTCACTGTAGTAGCTGACGTGTATAGTGTTGAGTCATCCGCATACATAGACCTTACTCAAAGCCAGTGGCATGTCGTTAGTAACGATTGAAAAAAACAAGGGGCCTAAACAGCTATCTTGGGCAATTCCTGCTTCTACCTGCATTATGTTTGAGAGGCTTCCATTGAAGAACAACTTCTGAGTTCTGTTAGACAAGTAACTCTTCATCCACATTATAGCAGGGGATGTAAAGCCTAACAGATACATTTTTCCAGCAGCAGACTATGATCGATAATGTCAAAAGCTGCACGGAAGTCTAACAAGACAACCCCCACAATCATTTTATCATCAATTTCTCTCAGCCAATCATCAGTCATTTGTGTAAGTGTCGTGCTTGTTGAGTGTCCTTCCCTTTACGCGTGCTGAACGTCTGTTGTTAATTTGTTTTCTGTGAAATAGCATTGCATCTGGTCCAAGCACAGAGGTCTGATGCCCCCCTCCCTCTCTGGTCTGGTTTAACAGAGGTCTGATGCCCCCCTCCCTCTCTGGTCTGGTTTAACAGAGGTCTGATGTCCCCTCCCTCTCTGGTCTGGTTTAACAGAGGTCTGATCCCCCCCTCCCTCTCTGGTCTGGTTTAACAGAGGTCTGATGTCCCCCTCTCTGGTCTGGTTTAACAGAGGTCTGATGTCCCACTCTCTGGTCTGGTTTAACAGAGGTCTGATGTCCCCTCCCTCTCTGGTCTGGTTTAACAGAGGTCTGATCCCCCCCTCCCTCTCTGGTCTGGTTTAACAGAGGTCTGATGTCCCCCTCCCTCTCTGGTCTGGTTTAACAGAGGTCTGACCCCCCCTCCCTCTCTGGTCTGGTTTAACAGAGGTCTGACCCCCCCTCCCTCTCTGGTCTGGTTTAACAGAGGTCTGATGTCCCCTCCCTCTCTGGTCTGGTTTAACAGAGGTCTGATGTCCCCTCCCTCTCTGGTCTGGTTTAACAGAGGTCTGATGTCCCCTCCCTCTCTGGTCTGGTTTAACAGAGGTCTGATGTCCCCTCCCTCTCTGGTCTGGTTTAACAGAGGTCTGATGTCCCCCTCCCTCTCTGGTCTGGTTTAACAGAGGTCTGATGTCCCCTCCCCCTCTGGTCTGGTTTAACAGAGGTCTGATGTCCCCTCCCTCTCTGGTCTGGTTTAACAGAGGTCTGATGTCCCCTCCCTCTCTGGTCTGGTTTAACAGAGGTCTGATGTCCCCCTCCCTCTCTGGTCTGGTTTAACAGAGGTCTGATGTCCCCTCCCTCTCTGGTCTGGTTTAACAGAGGTCTGATCCCCCCCTCCCTCTCTGGTCTGGTTTAACAGAGGTCTGATCCCCCCTCCCTCTCTGGTCTGGTTTAACAGAGGTCTGATGTCCCCTCCCTCTCTGGTCTGGTTTAACAGAGGTCTGATCCCCCCCTCCCTCTCTGGTCTGGTTTAACAGAGGTCTGATGTCCCCCTCCCTCTCTGGTCTGGTTTAACAGAGGTCTGATGTCCCCTCCCCCTCTGGTCTGGTTTAACAGAGGTCTGATGTCCCCCTCCCTCTCTGGTCTGGTTTAACAGAGGTCTGATGTCCCCTCCCTCTCTGGTCTGGTTTAACAGAGGTCTGATCCCCCCCTCCCTCTCTGGTCTGGTTTAACAGAGGTCTGATGTCCCCCTCCCTCTCTGGTCTGGTTTAACAGAGGTCTGACCCCCCCCTCCCTCTCTGGTCTGGTTTAACAGAGGTCTGACCCCCCCTCCCTCTCTGGTCTGGTTTAACAGAGGTCTGATGTCCCCTCCCTCTCTGGTCTGGTTTAACAGAGGTCTGATGTCCCCTCCCTCTCTGGTCTGGTTTAACAGAGGTCTGATCCCCCCTCCCTCTCTGGTCTGGTTTAACAGAGGTCTGATGTCCCCCTCCCTCTCTGGTCTGGTTTAACAGAGGTCTGACCCCCCCTCCCTCTCTGGTCTGGTTTAACAGAGGTCTGACCCCCCCTCCCTCTCTGGTCTGGTTTAACAGAGGTCTGATGTCCCCTCCCTCTCTGGTCTGGTTTAACAGAGGTCTGATGTCCCCTCCCTCTCTGGTCTGGTTTAACAGAGGTCTGATGTCCCCCTCCCTCTCTGGTCTGGTTTAACAGAGGTCTGATGTCCCCTCCCCCTCTGGTCTGGTTTAACAGAGGTCTGATCCCCCCTCCCTCTCTGGTCTGGTTTAACAGAGGTCTGATCCCCCCTCCCTCTCTGGTCTGGTTTAACAGAGGTCTGATGTCCCCTCCCTCTCTGGTCTGGTTTAACAGAGGTCTGATGTCCCCTCCCTCTCTGGTCTGGTTTAACAGAGGTCTGATGTCCCCTCCCTCTCTGGTCTGGTTTAACAGAGGTCTGATGTCCCCCTCTCTGGTCTGGTTTAACAGGGGCCTGATGTCCCCTCCCTCTCTGGTCTGGTTTAACAGAGGTCTGATGTCCCCCTCTCTGGTCTGGTTTAACAGAGGTCTGATGTCCCCCTCTCTGGTCTGGTTTAACAGAGGTCTGATGTCCCCCTCTCTGGTCTGGTTTAACAGAGGTCTGATGTCCCCCTCTCTGGTCTGGTTTAACAGAGGTCTGATGTCCCCTCCCTCTCTGGTCTGGTTTAACAGAGGTCTGATGTCCCCTCCCTCTCTGGTCTGGTTTAACAGAGGTCTGATGTCCCCTCCCTCTCTGGTCTGGTTTAACAGAGGTCTGATGTCCCCCTCTCTGGTCTGGTTTAACAGAGGTCTGATTATGTCTGTTGGGTCAATGCCCACCGACATCCTCTCGTTCTTGATGAACTATTAGGCTGACTGGGACATTATGTAATACAGAACATTGTGTAACAGTGGATTTGAAGACGTTAACATTGAGCTGTTGAGTCTTTTCATTTATTTAACCTTTATTTAACCAGGCAAGTCAGTTAAGAACAAACTCTTATTTACAATGACGGCCTACGCCAGCCAAACCCAGACAACGCTGGGCTAATTGTGCGCCGCCCTATGGGACTCGGCCGGTATTGATACAGCCTGGAATTGAACCAGGGTATGTAGTGACGCCTCTAGCAGTGCCTTAGACTGATGCGCCACTCAGGAGCCCAGTCTGTTACAGTACGATTGAGTGTTGAAATACACATAGATTTTAACATCTTTATACATGTAGACAATTTGTTTTCATCCATGAACATTCATTGACATTCAAGGGAATGTAATGTACTGTTTTTAAAGTCCTGTTCTCAGTGTAGTGTAGATTGAAGTCATGTAGACGGAAGGTTAAAGGTCAATGCACAGTAAAAGAAAAATGCATTGAACTACGGTTTAATCATCTAAACATAATTAGATATTTTCCCCCAATTCAATTTTATTTTAATTTCATTGTATTAAATTGTGGAAACATGTTATATGCGTCGGAGACAAAAAACCTGAATACCCCTTGTATGTTTGTAAACAAAGTTTTACTGATACAGTTGATAATAATAGTGATACTGCAATGAAAAGCTACCATATTACACATACCTATGGACATGAACCATCATGGGCACTACATGGAATAAATAGTTGAACACAACATCTGTACACAGAAACAACGCCCCAAATCCATAGAAATGTCCGAGTACAACACATTCATTTTTTTTCTCATTAATTTACAACTGACATTAAAACTTTCCAAAATTAAACCGGTATCCTCCATTTTCTTCTATTTAGTTCCATTTCGTCGAAATAAAACACAAGCAACTACTGTATTTGTAAGGTATTATTTACAGGTTCCTAAAACAAGCAACTCCAAAAAAGGCACACTTGTCTATACAACATGTACAAAAACAAAAATTGTCTGGAGCTGACAAAAAAAGTTAAAAGATCATTATCATAAGCATCTATGATTGCACATACAATATGAATGTCAGAAACTGTGCTTTGAATGGTGATTTGCAGAGAAACAAACCCACCCTGAAGTGTTCTCAGTCTTAGAAAGTGACAACCGTTACAAAATAAGAACATTGATAAGTAACCTGGTAAACCAGATTGAACGTAACCTGGTAAACCGGATTGAACGTAACCTGGTAAACCAGATTGAACGTTGCGATCACCATTGTAAACTCAGCATTCAGTCTGGTTTAACCAGGCTATTCGGTTGGGGGTTTCAGGTGGCGATGACCAGTCTGTCCTCATCATCGCTGGACGCTGAGTCATCATTGTAGTCTTCCGTTTCCTGCTGTCGTGAGAGCATCAACTGCCTCCGAGGCGTGACAGGCTCACTGGCTCCCTCTGCTGGAGGATTCTTATCCCCCTCCAGACCCCTGTCAGGAGCTGGGGCTGGGGCTGGGGATGGGGCGGGCTGTGTTAGCGATGTTGTCACCCTCTCTTTCTTTTCTGAAGTCTGTGTGTCATCAGAGCCTCTGAAACCCCCTGGCCCTGATCTGCTGGATGTGCTGCATGATGATGCCAATTCCTGGGCGGGACTTCCCCTCAGGGTGGCGGCGGAAGAGGAAGCAGCAGACAGACAGCTGACTGAGGGTCCAGTTTCAGTCTGAGAGGAGGGCCGAGAGGCCCGTGGGGCTCCTGGGGCATCGGGGCTGCCCTGCCTTTCAAAGGGTCCGGCGAGGGGACTGAGGCCAGAGCGGGGGCTGAGGGAGGGGATGAGGGTGGGAACGGCGATGTTGAGGATCTGCAGGCCGGGGATGTGGGTGTGGTGGTGGGGGACTGTCCTGCTCTGGGAGGTGGGGGTGTGAGCCAGGACCATGGACTGCAGCGTCTGGTGGGAGGCCCCGAGGGCCGGTAGACCAGCCACCTGCCCTAGCCCAGGCACCTGCCCCAGCCCAGGCACCTGCCCCAGCCCAGCCACCTGCCCCAGCCCAGGCACCTGCCCCAGCCCAGGCACCTGCCCCAGCCCAGCCACCTGCCCCAGCCCAGCCACCTGCCCCAGCCCAGGCACCTGCCCCAGCCCAGCCACCTGCCCCAGCCCAGGCACCTGCCCCAGCCCAGCCACCTGCCCCAGCCCAGGCACCTGCCCCAGCCCAGCCACCTGCCCCAGCCCAGGCACCTGCCCCAGCCCAGCCACCTGCCCCAGCCCAACCACCCGAACAAGGGGGAAGCAGGGCATGATACTACTGATGGGCTCCTGGACCACCAGAGGCTGGTTGACGGGGGATGAGGGACTCACCATACCATCAGGCTCGGGGGAGTTAGAGGAGTTGGGGAATGGGAGGGGGCTGGTGTTCCGGTGGATGACACTCACGGCAGGGATGGTGAGCTGGACAGGGCCAGCCTGGATGGGCACGAAGGTGGAATAGGCTGCCAGGCCAGCGGGAACCAGCTGGATGCCCCCCACTGGGACCATGTTGTAGGGGGAGTGTGAGGGCTGCTGGGAGTGCAGAGGCAGGTGGCTGAAGAGGTGGGTGTTGGTCCCCTGTGTGGCCCCTGGTCCTTGGGTCAGGCCCTGGGAGGGAAAGTGCAAGGGGCTGTAGGAGGATGTCTGGAGGCCATAGGAAGAGGTCTGAGTGCTGACATCTGTCCCGACAGGGACACCTGGGTCACTCACTGACAGGGCCAAAGTGCCATCCTGGGAAAGAGCAAAATAAAAATGAGTAATTATGACCTTTACCTACTGCATGTCTGATCTGGGAACAGGACCAACACTGAACATACTCCTCATGCCTTCTCACAGGAACAACTCATTGAAAAGACATGAGAAGACGATACACCACATGACCAAAAGTATGTGGACACTCATTCCAAAATCATGAGCATTAATATGGAGTTGGGCCCCCCCTTTGCTGCTATAACAGTCTCCACTTTTCTGGGAAGGCTTTCCACTAGATGTTGGAACATTGCTCCTGGGATTTGCTTCCATTCAGCCACAAGAGCATTCGTGAGGTTGGGCACTGATGTTGAGCGATTAGGCCTGGCTCACAGTCGGCGTTCCAATTCATCCCAAAGGTGTTAGATGGGGTTGAGGTCAGGGCTCTGTGCTGGGCACAGAACCGATCTCGACAAATCGTTTCTGTATGGACCTCGCTTTGTGCATGGGGGCATTGTAATGCTGAAACAGGAAAGGGCCTTCCCCAAACTGTTGCCACAAAGTTGGAAGCACAGAATCATCAAAAATGTTATTTTATGTAGTAGCGTTAAGATTTCCCTTCACTGGAACTAAGGGGCCTAGCCCAACCATGAAAAACAGCCCCAAACCATTATTCCTCCTCCACCACCAAACTTTACAGTTGGCACTATGTATTCGGGCAGACGTTCTCCTGGCATCCGCCAAACCCAGATTCGTCTGTGGGATTGCCAGATGGTGAAGCGTGATTCATCACTCCAGAGAACGCGTTTCCACTGCTCTGGAGTCCAATGGCAGCAAGCTTTACACCACTCCAGCCAACACTTGGCAGTGCAGAGGCATGGTGATCTTAGGTTTGTGTGTGGCTGCTCGGCCATGGAAACCAGTTTCATGAAGCTCCCGACGAATAGTTCATGTGCTGTTGCTTCCAGAGGCAGTTTGGAACTCGGTAGTGAGTGTTGTAACCAAGGACAGACAATTTTTTCGCGCTGTGTGCTTCAGCACTTGGTGGTCCCGTTCTGTGAGCTTGTGTGGCCTACCACTTTTCGGCTGAGCTGTTGTTGCTCCTAGATGTTTCCACTTGACAATAACAGCACTTACAGTTGACTGGGGCAGCTCAAGCAAGGCAGAAATTTGACAAACTGTCTTGTTGGAAAGGTGGCATCCTATGACGGTGCCAGGTTATAAGTAACTGAGCTCTTCACTAAGGCCCTTCTACTGGCAATGTTTGTCTATGGAGATTGCATGGCGGTGTGATCAATTTTATATAACTGTCTGCAACGAGTGTGGCTGAAATAGCCAAATAATCTAATTTGAAGGGGTGTCCACATACTTTTGTATATATAGTGTATGTGACTAGAAACGAGCCTTTCATCGAAAGCTGATAATCAGAAATACATTCACCTTTTCATTCAGAACAGATTTGTTGAAGTGCCTCGCATAAGGGATTCATAGCAGGGGTATGGGTATGGAAGGGTATGGGTATGAAAGGGTATGGGTATGAAAGGGTATGAAAGTGCAGAGCGACTGGGATGGAGGGAGGGATGGAGAGAGAGAGGATGGGGGGAGGAGGAGCACATGGTGGGGCTCACCTGGCCGAGCTTGGAGCAGCTCTTGCCCGGTGCGGGGGGACAAGGGGGCACGTCAAAGTCAGGGTAATCGATGGACATCTGCCTGCACGGCGAGACAGGGCTCACCATGGGCACCGACTCTGTGCCGGATGTGTGGGGGGGCGGGGAGTAGGGCAGGGGGCTGGAGCAGCCTCCGGAGATGGACATCTGCTTGACCAGGGAGACGGGGCTCAGCATGGGCACGGATTCTGTGTCTGAGGCATCGTGGGTGTGGGAGTCGGAGGCAGGGGGCTGGGGGAGTGACAGGGCAGCTGGGTGGTGGTGGTGGATGGACAACTGGGCCAGAAGGGAGCTGGGAGGGAGCTCAGCCTGGAGGGAGGAGGGGATGTGCTGGGGGCTGGCTGAGACCGAGGGGTTGGTGGACAGGCCCGACTCAGCCTGGCTGTCATCCTCCTCTTCCTCATTATCATCTTCATTGTCATCATCAGCACCTTCAGAGTCCTCTCCGTCTGAATCTGGGCGGTCTGTACTGCCCACCTGGCTACGGTCTCCTGGGGAAGAGAGATAGAGGGCTCTTAGTTACCAAGACAGAGAGATAGAGGGCTCTTAGTTACCAAGACAGAGAGATAGAGGGCTCTTAGTTACCAAGACAGAGAGATAGAGGGCTCTTAGTTACCAAGACAGAGAGAAAGAGGGCTCTTAGTTACCAAGACAGAGAGATAGAGGGCTCTTAGTTACCAAGACAGAGAGATAGAGGGCTCTTAGTTACCAAGACAGAGAGAAAGAGGGCTCTTAGTTACCAAGACAGAGAGATAGAGGGCTCTTAGTTACCAAGACAGAGAGTTAGAGGGCTCTTAGTTACCAAGACAGAGAGAAAGAGGGCTCTTAGTTACCAAGACAGAGAGTTAGAGGGCTCTTAGTTACCAAGACAAAGAGTTAGAGGGCTCTTAGTTACCAAGACAGAGAGATAGAGGGCTCTTAGTTACCAAGACAGAGAGAAAGAGGGCTCTTAGTTACCAAGACATGGGCTAGAGGGCTCTTAGTTACCAAGACAGAGAGAAAGAGGGCTCTTAGTTACCAAGACAGAGAGAAAGAGGGCTCTTAGTTACCAAGACAGAGAGAAAGAGGGCTCTTAGTTACCAAGACAGAGAGATAGAGGGCTCTTAGTTACCAAGACAGAGAGAAAGAGGGCTCTTAGTTACCAAGACAGAGAGATAGAGGGCTCTTAGTTACCAAGACAGAGAGATAGAGGGCTCTTAGTTACCAAGACAGAGAGAAAGAGGGCTCTTAGTTACCAAGACAGAGAGATAGAGGGCTCTTAGTTACCAAGACAGAGAGTTAGAGGGCTCTTAGTTACCAAGACAGAGAGAAAGAGGGCTCTTAGTTACCAAGACAGAGAGTTAGAGGGCTCTTAGTTACCAAGACAAAGAGTTAGAGGGCTCTTAGTTACCAAGACAGAGAGATAGAGGGCTCTTAGTTACCAAGACAGAGAGAAAGAGGGCTCTTAGTTACCAAGACATGGGCTAGAGGGCTCTTAGTTACCAAGACAGAGAGAAAGAGGGCTCTTAGTTACCAAGACAGAGAGAAAGAGGGCTCTTAGTTACCAAGACAGAGAGAAAGAGGGCTCTTAGTTACCAAGACAGAGAGATAGATAGAGGGCTCTTAGTTACCAAGACAGAGAGAAAGAGGGCTCTTAGTTACCAAGACAGAGAGAAAGAGGGCTCTTAGTTACCAAGACAGAGAGAAAGAGGGCTCTTAGTTACCAAGACAGAGAGATAGAGGGCTCTTAGTTACCAAGACAGAGAGAAAGAGGGCTCTTAGTTACCAAGACAGAGAGATAGAGGGCTCTTAGTTACCAAGACAGAGAGAAAGAGGGCTCTTAGTTACCAAGACAGAGAGAAAGAGGGCTCTTAGTTACCAAGACAGAGAGAAAGAGGGCTCTTAGTTACCAAGACAGAGAGATAGAGGGCTCTTAGTTACCAAGACAGAGAGAAAGAGGGCTCTTAGTTACCAAGACAGAGAGAAAGAGGGCTCTTAGTTACCAAGACAGAGAGAAAGAGGGCTCTTAGTTACCAAGACAGAGAGATAGAGGGCTCTTAGTTACCAAGACAGAGAGATAGAGGGCTCTTAGTTACCAAGACAGAGAGATAGAGGGCTCTTAGTTACCAAGACAGAGAGAAAGAGGGCTCTTAGTTACCAAGACAGAGAGAAAGAGGGCTCTTAGTTACCAAGACAGAGAGAAAGAGGGCTCTTAGTTACCAAGACAGAGAGATAGAGGGCTCTTAGTTACCAAGACAGAGAGAAAGAGGGCTCTTAGTTACCAAGACAGAGAGATAGAGGGCTCTTAGTTACCAAGACAGAGAGAAAGAGGGCTCTTAGTTACCAAGACAGAGAGATAGAGGGCTCTTAGTTACCAAGACAGAGAGATAGAGGACTCTTAGTTACCAAGACAGAGAGATAGAGGGCTCTTAGTTACCAAGACAGAGAGAAAGAGGGCTCTTAGTTACCAAGACAGAGAGATAGAGGGCTCTTAGTTACCAAGACAGAGAGATAGAGGGCTCTTAGTTACCAAGACAGAGAGATAGAGGGCTCTTAGTTACCAAGACAGCGGTATATATATTAACATTGATCTGAGACATTGGTATATATATATTAACATTGATCTGAGACAGTGGTATATATATATATTAACATTGATCTGAGACAGCGGTATATATATATATAAACATTGATCTGAGACAGCGGTATATATATATATAAACATTGATCTGAGACAGCGGTATATATATATATTAACATTGATCTGAGACAGCGGTATATATATATATAAACATTGATCTGAGACAGCGGTATATATATATATTAACATTGATCTGAGACGGTGGTATATATATATATAAACATTGATCTGAGACAGCAGTATATATATATAAACATTGATCTGAGACAGCGGTATATATATATTAACATTGATCTGAGACAGTGGTATATATATATATTAACATTGATCTGAGACAGTGGTATATATATATTAACATTGATCTGAGACATTGGTATATATATATATAAACATTGATCTGAGACAGTGGTATATATATATATAAACATTGATCTGAGACAGCAGTATATATATATAAACATTGATCTGAGACAGCGGTATATATATATATTAACATTGATCTGAGACAGCGGTATATATATATATATTAACATTGATCTGAGACAGTGGTATATATATATTAACATTGATCTGAGACAGTGGTATATATATATTAACATTGATCTGAGACAGCGGTATATATATATATATTAACATTGATCTGAGACAGTGGTATATATATATTAACATTGATCTGAGACAGTGGTATATATATATATTAACATTGATCTGAGACAGTGGTATATATATATTAACATTGATCTGAGACAGTGGTATATATATATTAACATTGATCTGAGACAGTGGTATATATATATATAAACATTGATCTGAGACAGCGGTATATATATGTATAAACATTGATCTGAGACAGTGGTATATATATATATTAACATTGATCTGAGACAGCGGTATATATATATATTAACATTGATCTGAGACAGCGGTATATATATATTAACATTGATCTGAGACAGTGGTATATATATATTAACATTGATCTGAGACAGTGGTATATATATATATTAACATTGATCTGAGACAGTGGTATATATATATATTAACATTGATCTGAGACAGCGGTATATATATATTAACATTGATCTGAGACAGCGGTATATATATATTAACATTGATCTGAGACAGTGGTATATATATATATTAACATTGATCTGAGACAGTGGTATATATATATTAACATTGATCTGAGACAGTGGTATATATATATATTAACATTGATCTGAGACAGTGGTATATATATATATATATTAACATTGATCTGAGACAGCGGTATATATATATTAACATTGATCTGAGACAGCGGTATATATATATATAAACATTGATCTGAGACAGCAGTATATATATATATAAACATTGATCTGAGACAGTGGTATATATATATATATAAACATTGATCTGAGACAGTGGTATATATATATATTAACATTGATCTGAGACAGTGGTATATATATATATTAATATTGATCTGAGACAGTGGTATATATATATATAAACATTGATCTGAGACAGTGGTATATATATATTAACATTGATCTGAGACAGTGGTATATATATATTAACATTGATCTGAGACAGTGGTATATATATATATAAACATTGATCTGAGACAGTGGTATATATATATATAAACATTGATCTGAGACAGCAGTATATATATATAAACATTGATCTGAGACAGCGGTATATATATATATTAACATTGATCTGAGACAGCGGTATATATATATATATTAACATTGATCTGAGACAGTGGTATATATATATTAACATTGATCTGAGACAGTGGTATATATATATTAACATTGATCTGAGACAGCGGTATATATATATATATTAACATTGATCTGAGACAGTGGTATATATATATTAACATTGATCTGAGACAGTGGTATATATATATATTAACATTGATCTGAGACAGTGGTATATATATATTAACATTGATCTGAGACAGTGGTATATATATATTAACATTGATCTGAGACAGCGGTATATATATATATTAACATTGATCTGAGACAGTGGTATATATATATATAAACATTGATCTGAGACAGCGGTATATATATGTATAAACATTGATCTGAGACAGTGGTATATATATATATTAACATTGATCTGAGACAGTGGTATATATATATATTAACATTGATCTGAGACAGCGGTATATATATATTAACATTGATCTGAGACAGTGGTATATATATATTAACATTGATCTGAGACAGTGGTATATATATATATTAACATTGATCTGAGACAGTGGTATATATATATATTAACATTGATCTGAGACAGCGGTATATATATATTAACATTGATCTGAGACAGCGGTATATATATATTAACATTGATCTGAGACAGTGGTATATATATATATTAACATTGATCTGAGACAGTGGTATATATATATTAACATTGATCTGAGACAGTGGTATATATATATATTAACATTGATCTGAGACAGTGGTATATATATATATATATATTAACATTGATCTGAGACAGCGGTATATATATATTAACATTGATCTGAGACAGCGGTATATATATATATAAACATTGATCTGAGACAGCAGTATATATATATATAAACATTGATCTGAGACAGTGGTATATATATATATAAACATTGATCTGAGACAGTGGTATATATATATATTAACATTGATCTGAGACAGTGGTATATATATATATTAATATTGATCTGAGACAGTGGTATATATATATATAAACATTGATCTGAGACAGTGGTATATATATATTAACATTGATCTGAGACAGTGGTATATATATATATTAACATTGATCTGAGACAGTGGTATATATATATATAAACATTGATCTGAGACAGTGGTATATATATATTAACATTGATCTGAGACAGTGGTATATATATATTAACATTGATCTGAGACAGCGGTATATATATATTAACCAACATTGATCTGAGACAGCGGTGTCAATATGTTCAGATATTAACCAACATTCACGTGGGGGCTTTGAAAATCAGATATCTGGCACAGACTATATCCCTCCCCACAGTAAGAAAGTCTGCCAAGGAATAGCATTAAGACTGGGTACATAATGGGTCTGTCCAAAATGGCACCCTATGTCCTATATAGTGCACCATGTAGGAAATAGGTTTCCATTTGGGATGTACATTAGCATTGAAGTACTGGTGATTCACATTCACACCCTTACAGGCCACCACAGGCAGAAGGCAGAAGGATAAAAACAAATATCCTCTCAGTACCTGCCCAGGACCATAGAAAGCCTTTCAGCCTCGCTGACTCTCTCCCTCTCTCGTTCTCTCTCTCTCTCTGGTTCTCTCTCTCTCTCGTTCTCTCTCTCTCTCTCATTCTCTCTCTCTCTCTCATTCTCTCTCTCTCTCTCATTCTGTCTCTCTCTCTCGTTCTGTCTCTCTCTCTCTTGTTCTCTCTCTCTCTGGTTCTCTCTCTCTCTCGTTCTCTCTCTCTCTCTCATTCTCTCTCTCTCTCATTCTCTCTCTCTCTTGTTCTGTCTCTCTCTCTCTCGTTCTGTCTCTCGTTCTGTCTCTCTCTCTCGTTCTGTCTCTCGTTCTGTCTCTCTCTCTCGTTCTGTCTCTCTCTCTCGTTCTGTCTCTCTCTCATTCTCTCTCTCACTCTCATTCTGTCTCTCTCTCATTCTCTCTCTCTCTCTCATTCTGTCTCTCTCTCTCATTCTGTCTCTCGTTCTGTCTCTCGTTCTGTCTCTCGTTCTGTCTCTCGTTCTGTCTCTCGTTCTGTCTCTCTCTCTCTGGTTCTCTCTCTCTCTGGTTCTCTCTCTCTCTGGTTCTCTCTCTCTCTCGTTCTCTCTCTCTCTCATTCTCTCTCTCTCTTGTTCTGTCTCTCTCTCTCTCGTTCTGTCTCTCGTTCTGTCTCTCTCTCTCGTTCTGTCTCTCGTTCTGTCTCTCTCTCTCGTTCTGTCTCTCGTTCTGTCTCTCTCTCTCGTTCTGTCTCTCTCTCATTCTCTCTCTCTCTCTCATTCTGTCTCTCTCTCTCGTTCTGTCTCTCGTTCTGTCTCTCGTTCTGTCTCTCGTTCTGTCTCTCGTTCTGTCTCTCGTTCTGTCTCTCTCTCTCTTGTTCTCTCTCTCTCTGGTTCTCTCTCTCTGGTTCTCTCTCTCTGGTTCTCTCTCTCTCGTTCTCTCTCTCTCATTCTCTCTCTCTCATTCTCTCTCTCTCTTGTTCTGTCTCTCTCTCTCTCGTTCTGTCTCTCGTTCTGTCTCTCTCTCTCGTTCTGTCTCTCGTTCTCTCTCTGTCTCTCTCGTTCTGTCTCTCGTTCTCTCTCTCTCTCTCGTTCTGTCTCTCGTTCTGTCTCTCGTTCTGTCTCTCGTTCTGTCTCTCGTTCTGTCTCTCTCTCTCTCTCTCTATTGATGTCTTCCTCTCTCACTCTCTTCTCCTTTCTCTCTCCTTCTTTCTACCTTTCTCCCTCTCTTCCTCTTTCTCCCGCTCTATCTATCATTATCTCTTCCTCTCTTTTCCTCTCCCTCCCGCTCTCCATTTGTGTAAAATTAGACACAGCAATTACCCCTCCCTAAATGCTGCCTGTGCATGCCGCCCACATGCCTCCCAGTAAAGAGGAGAACAAGCTGCATTTAGAATGTCTAATTAGGACCCTAGCAGTGACATCACAACACAGACCGTGACAGTCGGCATTTCATAGCGGTGTATAATCATTATCAGGACAACTATCAACAAGAATGTGGAAGGGTGATTCTGTTACTAGAGGCATTGGAGAGAGAAGTGTTGGATTCACCCGATGATGATACATTGGGCTTCTGTCCGAGCGCGAATGTGTCTGTGTGAAGCGTTATCCAGTTAAACATACTGTAAGGAGTCTGAAACCCACAGCGTCTCTTGATTTAAATCAAGATGACAAGGAAGACACGGAGTGTAACAGCCACCTCTTAAACAAAAGCTATTTTATAAACCTTCCTAATCAAATTCACATTTTGTGTTATAAACAAAAGCTTAAGTCTGAGTTAGTTAATCCCAGTGTAACTAGGGGATCTGTGTGGATTAAGAGATCTGACACTGAAAGTGAAAGAAATCTAAAATATTACTACAAATCTGTGATATCCCTTTGACCTAAGAGGAATGTGTTTACTCCTGTTTGCTCATTGAGAGAGCTGATGAATTGGCTTCATAACAGTCATCCCAGCACATACGTCAGTACGCCTGTGTGTTTTACAGACCCTGTGGTGAATTCCCATTACAAAATAGGCAGAACAACTATGTATGTCTTTCCAGAACATAGGCCCCAACGTCAGTATGCCTGTGTGTTTTACAGTACAGTGGGTCGATGCTGATATGTGACCTACCCGAGTCTTCTGCTTCCTGATCCTCCACACCCATTTCCAAACACTTCTTACTGTGTGCCTTGGACTTCATATGCTTGGTCAGATTCCCTGTGGGAAGAGATTCAAGTTTATTAGAAACATCAAAATAAAATAAAATTGTATTTGTCACATGGGCCGAATACAACTGGGGTAGACTTTAGCAGTCAAATGCTTGCTTAGTAGCAGAGTAAAAAAAAAAATATATATTTTATTTGTAACAATGCCATAGCAACAATATAAAATGAGATGCTCTTTAGGGGCACTTTGAAATGAAAACCTAAAACCACATAGTAACCTACTTACCAATAAGGGGTTTATTTTAAAAACATTTTGGAAGGTTTGTTGAGGTGGGCTTTCACAGCACAGGGGTAGCTTACGTAAGACTGAGAACACTTTGTGTCCCAAATGGCACCCTATTCCCTTTTTATAGTGCACTATTTTTGACTAGGGCCCATAGGACTCTGCTTAAAAGTAGTGCACTATGTAGGGACTAGAGCGCCATATGAGACAAAGACCCGGTCTCTGAGCAGACTACATGTAATGGGTGAGTAAAGGGGACGTGGGATGATGTGCTGACACTGAGTAATGTTACTGTTCTGCAGTGTTTTGCGTGTGTAGATGGAATGGTGAATCGTACTGTCTTTTATTAAGAGACGGAAAGAGACAAAGTCTTCAAAACAACCTAGATTTCGAACAGGAAAAAGATTAGAGCGAAACTCGGTTGAAATTAAAAAGCACCTTGAAATGTAGGAATTAAGTAATTAAGTGGAATATATACCATCATTCTAAATGAACTATCCTTTAATTTCATTGAACAGTGCGTAAATTGGGCTCACAATGCGTGTTTCCTTGTCCAACAAAACATCAAGTGTTTTCAGTGCATATCGCCTGCTGCTGCCGTCAGTTACTGGTAGACGATCAAACAAAAAGTAGCTGTCGAGTTAAAAATAATGTTCACACTTTTTATTTTTTATTTAACTAGGCAAGCCAGTTAAGAACAAATTCTTATTTTCAATGACGGCCTAGAAACAGTGGGTTAACTGCCTTGTTTAGGGGCAGAACGACAGATTTTTATCCTTGTCAGCTCGGGGATTCGATCCAGCAACCTTTCGGTTAACTAGTCCAACGCTCTAACCACTAGGCTACCTGCCGCCCACTTCACATTAAGATATACAGTATATTATACCTTACATTTATAAAGGTTTATAAGTAGTTTATAATAGATTTTCAGATATTACTGATTTATAAATCTGTAATAGATAGCTTTAAGGCATTAGTTATTGTAAACCAAAAGGTATATACCGTAAGGTGTAAATTAAGGCAGGGGTGAAAGTAAGACAACACACGGTCCGTAATACTAGTGGGTAAGCCGTACCGATAGGCTCACGTTCTATCACAATTACAACATGCCAAAAAAACGATGGGTTATTACACTATTATTTAAACAGTACTGCATGTCAGACACATGGACAACTAGCTAATTGACTGGAAACCAGATGGAACACGCTTCAAATTGCTTTGTGGTTTGAGGACAACACTTGCATTTTGTCAAGGTGGAGACGAGTGGCCGAGACCCGAGGTGCGGGTGGACAACAGTGGAGGCATCAATTCAGGCTACAGGCTACAGGTGTAGGCCCAATGACAATCGCAGAATATCATCACAATGTCTCTTTCCATTCATCAAATTGCGAGTGCACTGTTGGGATTTGAAGGCTGAAATTATTTTGTGAGTGGACGAATGAGCAAAGGGTAGCCTACAGGAGCACTATTGTCAAACAATCACTTAACAATCAGATGAAAACATCATGACTGGTTGTGTTTCTGCCACATTAAAAGCATAGGCAGCGGGTCCATAAGGCTAGGGAAAGCTTTCCCTAAAGTAAATGGAATTACATTTCCAAAAGTATATAGCCTAATTAGCTTACTCCTGTCAATGAAGAAATAAATAAAACATTCAAAATAGGCTACTCCCTCAGAAAGCATGATTTGGTCACAAAGGACCATTAGCTTCTTCAAAAAGAAAAGAAAAGTGAATTGTTTTAAATCGCATAGCCTAGTCAGAAGGGCCTGCAATTTTGGGCAGAGCGCGCTGCAAATACCAAATAGATGATTGTTGAGTTGCGACTGTCAGTGAAAAGCAGACAGATGCAGCCAGGCATATCGCAATATTTAAAAATACAAATCACGAAAAAACTGTTTGGAAAGCAAATGGCCATTTGCTGTAAAGAGATGACAATGAAAAGACTCTCAATCTGTCTTTTAGTTATCAAAATTCGTAACTTAATTGAGCGAACAGTAGCCTATCTTATTGGTGCCAGTGGAGAACATCGGCCATATCCTCGATGAGTGTGCATAGTCACTGTCTTTTTCATTGGATCAGTGACACTTTCGTTAGTTTTTGGAATATCATTTTCTCCTCCAGGTTAGATGGACGTCATATTGTATTTGTGTCTCCTCTTTCCGTAGGCCGATAACATGGATTAGACTAAATCGTTTTTATTGATCTGTTTGTCAGTGTCAGCAGAGTAGGCTACCCTGTCATTTTTGTAGTATAAAAAAAATAATGTGTGCGCACACTTGGGTGTCCTGTACCGGAAATCACATCTACTTTCTTTCACCACTGCATTAATGTATAATATAAACTGGGTGGTTAAAACCGTGAATGTTGATTGGCTGACAGTCGTGGTATATCAGACCGTATACCACCAGTATGACAAAACATTTATTTTTACTGCTCTAATTACATTGGAAACCAGTTTATAATAGCAATAAGGCACCTCTGGGGTTTGCGTTGTGTCTAAGAACAGCCCTTAGCCATGGTATATTTGCAACATACCACACCCCCTCGGGCCTTATTGCTTAAATATATATATATACTGCTCAAAAAAATAAAGGGAACACTTAAACAACACATCCTAGATCTGAATGAAAGAAATAATCTTATTAAATACTTTTTTCTTTACATAGTTGAATGTGCTGACAACAAAATCACACAAAAATAAATCAATGGAAATCCAATTTATCAACCCATGGAGGTCTGGATTTGGAGTCACACTCAAAATTAAAGTGGAAAACCACACTACAGGCTGATCCAACTTTGATGTAATGTCCTTAAAACAAGTCAAAATGAGGCTCAGTAGTGTGTGTGGCCTCCATGTGCCTGTATGACCTCCCTACAACGCCTGGGCATGCTCCTGATGAGGTGGCGGATGGTCTCCTGAGGGATCTCCTCCCAGACCTGGACTAAAGCATCCGCCAACTCCTGGACAGTTTGTGGTGCAACCTGGCGTTGGTGGATGGAGCGAGACATGATGTCCCAGATGTGCTTAATTGGATTCAGGTCTGGGGAACGGGCGGGCCAGTCCATAGCATCAATGCCTTCCTCTTGCAGGAACTGCTGACACACTCCAGCCACATGAGGTCTAGCATTGTCGTTCATTAGGAGGAACCCAGGGCCAACCGCACCAGCATATGGTCTCACAAGGGGTCTGAGAGTCTCATCTCGGTACCTAATGGCAGTCAGGCTACCTCTGGCGAGCACATGGAGGGCTGTGCGGCCCCCCAAAGAAATGCCACCCCACACCATGACTGACCCACCGCCAAACCGGTCATGCTGGAGGATGTTGCAGGCAGCAGAACATTCTCCACAGTGTCTCCAGACTCTGTCACGTCTGTCACGTGCTCAGTGTGAACCTGCTTTCATCTGTGAAGAGCACAGGGCACCAGTGGCGAATTTGCCAATCTTGGTGTTCTCTGGCAAATGCCAAACGTCCTGCACGGTGTTGGGCTGTAAGCACAACCCCCACCTGTGGGCGTCGGGCCCTCATACCACCCTCATGGAGTCTGTTTCTGACCGTTTGAGCAGACACATGGACATTTGTGGCCTGCTGGAGGTCATTTTGCAGGGCTCTGGCAGTGCTTCTCCTGCTCCTCCTTGCACAAAGGCGGAGGTAGCGGTCCTGCTGCTGGGTTGTTGCCCTCCTACGGCCTCCTCCACGTCTCCTGATGTACTGGCCTGTCTCCTGGTAGTGCCTCCATGCTCTGGACACTACGCTGACAGACACAGCAAACCTTCTTGCCACAGCTCGCATTGATGTGCCATCCTGGATGAGCTGCACTACCTGAGCCACTTGTGTGGGTTGTAGACTCCGTCTCATGCTACCACTAGAGTGAAAGCACCGCCAGCATTCAAAAGTGACCAAAACATCAGCCAGGAAGCATAGGAACTGAGAAGTGGTCTGTGGTCCCCACCTGCAGAACCACTCCTTTATTGGGGGTGTCTTGCTAATTGCCTATAATTTCCACCTGTTGTCTATTCCATTTGCACAACAGCATGTGAAATTTATTGTCAATCAGTGTTGCTTCCTAAGTGGACAGTTTGATTTCACAGAAGTGTGATTGACTTGGAGTTACATTGTGTTGTTTAAGTGTTCCCTTTATTTTTTTGAGCAGTGTATATACACAAAAGTATGTGGACACCCATTTAAATGAGTGGATTCGGGTTTCCATGGCTGAGCAGCCGCACACAAGCCTAAGATCACCACGCGCAATGCCAAGCGTCGCCTGGAGTGGTGCAAAGCTTGCCGCCATTGGACTCTGGAGCAGTGGAAATGCGTTCTCTGGAGTGATGAATCACGCTTCACCATCTGGCAGTCTGACGGACGAATCTGGGTTTGGCGGATGCCAGGACACCTGCTCCAATGCATAGTGCCAACTGTAAAGTTTGGAGGAGGAGGAATAATGGTCTGGAGCTGTATTTCATTGTTAGGGCTAGGTCTCTTAGTTCCAGTGAAAAGACATCTAAACGCTACAGCATACAATGACATTACAGACGATTCTGTGCTTCCAACGTTGTGGTACCAGTTTGGTAAAGGCCCTTTCCTGTGTCAACATGACAATGCCCCCATTCACGAAGCGAGGTCCATACAGAAATAGTTGGTCGAGATCTTTGCGGAAAAACTTGACTGACCTGCACAGAGCCCTGACCTCAACCCCATTGAACACCTTTGGGATGAATTAAGACACCGACTGCAAGCCAGGCCTAATCGCCCAACATCAGTACCTGACTTCACGGATGCTCTTGTGTCTGAATGGAAGCAAGTCCCCACAGCAATGTTCCAACATCTAGCGGAAAGCCTTCCCAGAAGAGTGGAGGCTGTTATAGCAGCAATGTTCCAACATCTAGCGGAAAGCCTTCCCAGAAGAGTGGAGGCAGTTATAGCAGCAATGTTCCAACATCTAGCGGAAAGCCTTCCCAGAAGAGTGGAGGCAGTTATAGCAGCAATGTTCCAACATCTAGCGGAAAGCCTTCCCAGAAGAGTGGAGGCTGTTATAGCAGCAATGTTCCAACATCTAGCGGAAAGCCTTCCCAGAAGAGTGGAGGCTGTTATAGCAGCAATGTTCCAACATCTAGTGGAAAGCCTTCCCAGAAGAGTGGAGGCAGTTATAGCAGCAAATAAGGGACCAACTCCATATTAATGCCCATGATTTTGGAATGAGATGTCCACATACTTTTGGTCATGTACTGTAACAGCTATTGATGAATTTATTATAAACCAGACCTACAGCTACTGCTGCCGTCAGCACTGACCTTTAGTCTTGAAGGAGAAGTTGCAGTGGGTGCAATGGTAGGGCCGTACGTCAGAGTGGGTGCGGATGTGTTTACGGAGCATGCTGGGCTTCTTGCAGCGGATCCCACACTCCTCACAGATGTATTTACCACGACCCCGCCCACGCACGTACACATACTCTTCGTTAGATTTGAATCTGCACGGTTGACAGAAGAGGTGAGAAATAATCAGTGTATAAACCAAACAACTCAAATCCTTAAATTATTGAATCAAATAAATGTGAAATATTTTTAAATATGGCTGGGATACATACCCTCCATCAAATATCTTGACTCTCCGTGGCTCTTGTTTGGATGAGGAAGAATCCTTGTCTGATTCACTGCTCACCTGAGTCTCAGGTTTCACTTTGCTGTTATTCTCAGTTGTTAGAGACTTCTGATGCTTCAGGACCTAGGAAGTAAGTTGATTTGAGAAAATAGCTAAGCACAAGAAAAGAAAAGATAATGTGATAACAAGGCCCCTTCACAAATTTCCATCATTAAATTATGAATATTTAACACTGATAATTATACAAATAAATGTGCAAAATGGTTGTAACCTTAGGCATGACGTCTTTCAGCTTGCTTGAATAGGCCAAGATGTCTGATTTCATACTTGTCGTTATGGCCTCTGTGTAGTGTATTTTCTTTGAGTTCTGCTTGGAGTTGAAGAGAGACATCACCACCTTGGTGGGCAGGCCCAGTGGGTGGGGTTTGTTGGGGCTCACTGCCCAGGTGGAGTAGGCCGAGATCTTCTGGTCCATCTGGGGAACATGCAGAGGCTTCCTCTTCATCAGGTAACACCAGGTGAAGGTTGTGGTAGTTTTCAGGCTGGGGAAAGACAGGCGGTGGCTGTCTCGTGTGTTGACCACAGATACAGATGAGGCCAGTTTCACCTGTCCATGGAAAGTCGAAGGTCTAATGGGACACTTGGCAGGGGGCCATTTCTGTTCCTCGCTCTTGTCTTGAGGCTTCAGGCAGGCGTTCGCTGGCACGGAGGAGACGTGACTTCCTGGAGCAGTGGTTAATGCAAAGCTTGGCTGTAATTGAGCAACTACAGTAGATGGTTCATCCTGTCTGGGGCTTTCAGGTGTCATAGTCTTGCGGTTATTAGGAGTCTGGGCGTTCTTTTCATCCTCTGGTTTCTCGTGTTGCAGTGGAGGAGCCACAGTTTCAATGGGACTGTCTGCTGATTCAGTGGCGCACACCTGCCGGACTAGCATTAGCTTCCGTTGCCTAGTCACCTCTGCCATGTTGGAGTTCAGGTAGTTGACGGACCTTCCGTCAGTGAGGCATGCAGCACCATGTTCATCCTTTGCTCGCTTCTGATGTTTTTCCATGGCAATGTCCAAGCTATTGGCAGGGGAGAGCATTCTCTTGCTTGAGGCAATGGGCTCCTGTTGTGGACAGAGGGTCACAGCTGCCATTTTCTGGGTGCAGTGTAAGGAGCCCAGGGAGGGAGCTATTTGAGTTTCACCAAAATGGCTCTGGGTATTGGAAACTAAATTGTGTTTAACTTGAAGGCCAGCAGATGCTGGAGGCCTGTCCTTGTTCATATCTGGTACGGTCTTTGTGTCTGTATCTACAACATGAAGGTTGTAGAGGCTGCCTTTAATGGCCACAGAAGAAGAAGGGTGCATCAGCTCATGGGTTATCAGGATCTGTGGCAATTGGGGAGCACCTGGCTGGTTTTGAGAAGGTCGGTTGTTTTGTAGGCCTATAGGCAATACTATCGACTGTGTCTTATTCCCTACAATCGGATGACACGGTTGTGCCACATAGACATTGTGGAGAACATCTGAAGACTTTGACACACTTTGCATCCGGTTGGCAATGGGTATTGTTAAGACGGGCAAGGTTGTCTGAGTACCCTGTGTGGAGGAGTATGTTTTGCTTGATCTCAGAGCAGGACACCGCAGTTGGTACTTGGGCACAAAGCTTTTCTTGTCTTGAGAGTCAGCAGACTTGCTCTGAGCATCTTCTTGGCTGATCACGACATTAACTGCAGATTGCTGTAGATTTTGGCATGTCTGAACCCTCGATGTTAGGTGCCAAGGGTGTGGAAGACCATGAACTTGAGGCAGTTGACTTTGGCTGCCCAGGTTAATGCTTTGCACTATTTTGTCGTTGTGCTGCAGGAGAGTTTCTCCAGAATGCAAAATAAAAGGTTGGGCAATGGGAGGATTGTTGGCAGTCTGTTGCATCTGTTGAGGCCTCTGCTGAGATATAGAGATTACAGTGGGGAGCCTCTGGACAGCGATAGAATGATTCCCGACATGTTGCTGACTCTCCGGCCCAATCTTTAAAGACATCTGGCGAACCAGTGGCCCCCTTCGCCTTTCAATGAGAGGTACATGCGGAGACGAGGAGGTTTGAGCACTCTTTCGCAGTTCCAATGGTGACATTGACCTGTCGGGTGGCAGAGACCTGCTGGGAGACCCACTGCCACAGTCGAAAGACTTGCTGCGATAGTCGCAAGAGATCTCCACTGAGGGTTGAGTGCAACTGATCTGTTCTGAGGCAGCACGTCTCATCATGCCAGGGACCCCTAGGGTGTTGAAGGCTATTGGTAGCCCTTGAAGCTCACAGATTTTGTTGACACATTCTCCTCTGGAGGGGCTCTCGGACCTGAATGGCTCGTCCCAGTCGAAGGAGGCTGATACGCTGGAACATCTTGAGAGGCTACTGTCCCTGCTGAGGCTTTGAGACAGTGAGGACTCGAAGCTGGATTCTCCAGAGGAGTGCTCCATCTGAGCCAGACGGATTCTCTTCTTCTTGGGTGGAAGCTTCTCTGTGGGTAGCTTGGACAGGCTCTCGCTCCTCTGGGGCCAGTTGAATGTATCTGCTGCCTTTTCCCCTTGCTCAGTGCTATGACCGTCATGCTCCCGATCAGGTTCCTCTGTGACCAGGATTTCAGGAATGTTGTTCTGGCGAACCAGGCGAGACTGCTGGACAGCAGCGCAGCTCTCAGTCACTGCTGCTAATGTGCGGTCAACACGGTTTTCCATCCCTCCCTGGTTGGCACATTTAGGTATGGACATCTTTTCATGATAGCTCTCTAATGAAAGATTGGCTGTAGCATCTGCCTTAGTTTTTCCTGTGCTATGGCCATCTTCGTCCAGGAAATTAACAGGAGAGGCTCTGTCAATAGATTCAGAGATCTCAAATGAATTGGGCCTGCTTAGAGAATTGGTATGTCTGATGACTGATGTACCGCTGCCTTGCCTCTGTAGGTTGCCTCTTTCTTTACCAGAGGTGTTAACCTGGGTTTCTCTGATCGGTGACAGTCTTGATTCTGTTGCATCTGTAACTCCTGCTATTAGCAGAATTTGAGGTATTTGCGGTGGGTTGCTTTTAGGCAGTAGATCAACCTTGATAGCGTGCTGAGAAAATGTCTGACCTGAACTGGCTGTTGATAGTTGGCAAGAATCAAAACTAACAGAGCATGGGGGATTGGTGTCAGTTGGTGATTGGTCATCATCGTCACCAACACTCTTCATTTTCCTTCTTTTTCTAATTGATTGCTGTTGGTCCATTATGCCTGAAATACCTGTTGTTCTGGGGACTAATGGCTGCTGCATGCCACGCTGAAAAACATCCAGCTCAGTCTCTCTGACAGACATCAGCTTGTTTTTCGGACCATGAAGTTCTGAACAATAGAATTTCTTGTGATTTTCAAAGTTTTCTAGTTTTCGGTATCGGTTACGACAGGTCTCACACTCATACATTGTGCCTTTGCTCTGCTGAGGCTTTCGGTTTGGGTCTTGTGCATGCTCAAAAGACCTGCTCCTTTGCATTGTCACAGTGGAAACGCTAGAACCATGGTAACCTTCATCCATGGAACGGACTGCGGTAAGGACCTCACTTGTGGAGAAATGTTCCACTGCTACTTGCCGTACAAGGGTACGAGAATGTATTGCTGGATTTGGGGTAGAGGGAGCAGATGAAAACACATCATCGTTTAAGGAACTCATTTTTTCATCAAAAGACTGGCAGATCCGTAGTATGTGGGGTTGTTGGGTAACGTTTGGTGGGAGACCCGAGTGCCCTGGAGTTGTGGGCATAGAATTACTTCTTGTAATTGGTAAACAGTCCATCGGTGGATACTGATTAGGCACAGACAATAGCAATACTGGCTTAGAGTTTTCTGTGGGGGTGAATGGGGACTTGGGTATGTCTGAGCTGGAACTTGACCTTCTCGCCATTGGTTTAAGGTCAAACTGAAAAGAGTCTTTAAATATATAAGATTTGGGGGAGTCTATGCTACCTCTCCTGGAAAGAGAAGTCCTTCTTGGTTTGACACTGTCTAGCTGTTTGTCGTCAACCACTGCCTCATTGTCTGATATTAACTTTGAGATCCGCTCCTCGAGAGAGAGTGCTTTTGTTACTAATGGTGGACGCATTTGTCCTTGCACAACATGTGGCTTCTCCACGGAAGCCACATTCATAACAGTGGCAACCACTGCAGGGAGATTAGGAAGTGCATTTTTGGTGACATCCATGTCTGTTGGTGGGGTTAGCTTTACAAAGGGACTCGGGGGACTCATGGCCTGGTCTGCGCTTTCAGAACGTGAGAAATACCCAGAGTCTGTGCTGCCTAAACTGCGGGGACTAAGCAGACACTTGCCCTGCTGCTGCTGAGAAAAGTCTGTGGCCTGCTGCCTTTGAAGCTGACCATGTCCGCCTCCTGGTGGGGACCTACACTGTTGATCCTCATCCTCACTTCCTGCATCCTGCAGGGGGATTGTGCAATCCACCTCTTTCAAGGACGACAGGACGGTGATGCTGGATCTTAGATGTGCCGTTTGGAAGTCCCTTTGCCTTTGGGCAGTAGCCTGCTCAGGGGTAGAGTCTGCAACTCTTGGACTGTCTGCCCGCTGAGGCAAGACATTAACAGGATAGACGACTACTTTCGGGAGGCCAGCTGTCCCTTTGGACTCGTAGCTCCTCTGACTCGTCGGTGGTTTAAGCGTTTCGAAAACAGCCGATAGGTCCCCTGTATCCCCATGGTTGCCTTGTGTTGTGCCTGCACTCTGCAAACTGCTCTCAGAGAATGCTGCAACACTACTTTGTGACGAGTCAGGGTCCAGGTCCGCTGTGCTACTTTCCTCGTCACTGTCCCCGCTTTCCTCTACATCTGAATGTGCTCCGGGTGCTTTGTCAGACTCCACGGAGAGGGACCCAGTTCCAGAGTCGGAACGTGCCACAAGCCCCAGTTTTATTGCGTGAGCATGGGATTTCTTATGCTTGTACAGATTGCTCTTGGTCTTGAATGAGAAGCCACATGTAACACATGGGTAGGGACGTTCTCCTGTGTGGGACCTGATGTGCTTGAGGAGCACACTGGGCTTTGCACATGGCCGACTGCAGTATTCACACACATACTTCCCCTGCTTCTTAGGCTTCTGGTGCTTTGGGGAGATGCTACACATCTGTTCAAGACCAAAGTTCACAACTGTGGCCATATGGACTGGGTTGTAACCAGGTGTAACAGGGACTTGAATGGTACTGGGGACACTGGCAGATAGGGACTGGCATGTGTGGACCACCGGTGGCTGGCTCTTGGGTAAGGAATTGGAGCCAGATGGAACAGGTGCATGAGTATGGGCAGCAGAGGGCCCAGTACTGAAGCTCATTTGTAGGACAGGCTTTTCCCGGTTGCTGAAATACTGTGTAGCATGCTGTGAATTCTGCAAGGGAGTAGCCTGGGTAGAGGCCTGCACGGTGATGAGGCTCTCTTGTTTATTTACAAAGTAAGATTGCATATGGCCAGGCTGAGTTTGGAGTCCAAAATGTTCAGCTGGCATAGCATTCAATTCACTAATAAACTGGGCAGAAAGAGTTTGACTTGGTTTTCCAACAGATGTGACTGGAAAATGTGTGTTTCTTTCTGCCAAGGAGCTGAAGTCCGGCTCCATAGCCTTGAGCAAGACCTCAAGTGGAGCACTGGCGTGGTAAGTAGATTCACTTTCACATCCAGTTTCGCCGCTCTTACGGTCCTTGAGCTGCTCAGATTCCCCAACACCAGAGGCAGACCCCTCTTTACCACTGACCGGATCAAGAGACTGTGGCTTTGAGGAAGACACTTCCCTCTGCTTCAGTCTATCATTGTCAATGGATGATGTCACTCCCTCAGAGGATTCAGCAACAGGCTGAATGTACTCCGTATCTCTGTTCCGGCTTGGTGAGCTGGCAGGGTTTCGAGAGGGGCTGTCGGGATTGGAGCAGGAGTTCGCAGCCTCCTTGGACGAGGTCTTGGACTGCAAGGGCTTCTTCACAGGAGATTTGGGTATTTTCTTGAGCTGGTTCTCTGTCACAACCTTTTTCCTCTTCAGTCCCTTTATGTTATCTGCACTTGTTCGACCACACTCATTGATCCCTGTGAAGCAAACAAAAAGATAATATTATTTCAATATGAATGTTAATTTAAAACCTTACGATAAAGTTTATAGTTTCTGCAAAAATAAAAATATTCCCATATGCTATGAGGATCTTCACTGAGAATAGATATGATTCACTGCATTGAGATTCACCAACCAGATAAAAATCTGGTTTTGGTCTGTGTTAGAATAATTCACCCTGCCAACTGTGCTACCAAGCATCAGTTTCTTGATCAATTGGAAGTGAAGTTAGCTACATAACACTCCTCAATGCATGGATTTCCTCTCACATTTTTCTGACAGTTTCAATCCAAATATTGTTGTGTCGCAGGCATATTCCTAGTTTATTTTTATCCTGCACAAAATATTCAGAACATGATAATCAATTAGGGTATTTCACAAAATAAAACAAATCATCATCATCATCACCACCACAGCAATGTTTACATAACCAGTTGCATTAAGTATCCGTCTTTCTACCAGAAAGATAAATGTCCGTACTCTACCTGTGCATCAGTGTTTTTAAGACTAGCAGCAAATCACTGTCTGTCGGTCGTTCAGTAAAACCTCTGTCCTCAACACCAACTCTAGCCAAGCTTTACCGCTCGCTGCCTTTTGTCTCTAACAGCTCAACAGATGAGGCTTTGTGTTTTGGGCTCTGGAAGTTCTCCTCAGCCGCGCTAGCTGTGTGTCTGCAGAGCTCTGGAAGTTCTCCTCAGCCGCGCTAGCTGTGTGTCTGCAGAGCTCTGGAAGTTCTCCTCAGCCGCGCTAGCTGTGTGTCTGTAGAGCTCTAGAAGTTCTCCTCAGCCGCGCTAGCTGTGTGTCTGTAGAACTCTGATAGTTCTCCTCAGCCGCGCTAGCTGTGTGTCTGCAGAGCTCTGGAAGTTCTTCTCAGCCGCGCTAGCTGTGTGTCTGTGGAGCTCTGGAAGTTCTCCTCAGCCGCGCTAGCTGTGTGTCTGCAGAGCTCGAAGTTCTCCTCAGCCGCGCTAGCTGTGTGTCTGCAGAGCTCGAAGTTCTCCTCAGCCGCGCAAGCTGTGTGTCTGCAGAGCTCGAAGTTCTCCTCAGCCGCGCTAGCTGTGTGTCTGTAGAGCTCTGGAAGTTCTCCTCAGCCGCGCTAGCTGTGTGTCTGCAGAGCTCTGGAAGTTCTCCTCAGCCGCGCTAGCTGTGTGTCTGCAGAGCTCTGGAAGTTCTCCTCAGCCGCGCTAGCTGTGTGTCTGCAGAGCTCTGGAAGTTCTCCTCAGCCGCACTAGCTGTGTGTCTGTAGAGCTCTGGAAGTTTTCCTCAGCTGCGCTAGCTGTGTGTCTGTAGAGCTCTGGAAGTTCTCCTCAGCCGCGATAGCTGTGTGTCTGTAGAGCTCTGGAAGTTCTCCTCAGCCGCGCTAGCTGTGTGTCTGCAGAGCTCTGGAAGTTCTCCTCAGCCGCGCTAGCTGTGTGTCTGTAGCCACTGAGGCCCACGCATCAATACAGTATGTTTAAAACCGTGTCTCTCTCTCTCTCTCTCCCTCTTCGTTTTTCCCAGTCTTTTTCAAAACATCCCTCACCATTTTTCCCTTTCATTATGATGTGGTGGATTAGTTGAGGATAGATGAATAAAAGCATACTGATCTCCAATATTTACCTTAATGCAATGGTAATGTAAACACAATACATATGCATACATGGCCATGTACTGTTATAATCTCCACCCGGCACAGCCAGAAGAGGACTGGCCACCCCTCAGAGCCTGGTTCCTCTCTAGGTTTCTTCCTTGGTTCCTGCCTTTCTAGGGAGTTTTTCCTAGCCACCGTGCTTCTACATCTGCATTGCATGCTGTTTGGGGTTTTAGGCTGGGTTTCTGTACAGCACTTTGAGATATCAGCTGATGTAAGAAGGGCTTTATAAATACATTTGATTGAAATTTGATTGATACATTAAATAGGTAGTGCATGTGTGTTGTTATAGTACACAGATGTAGTCAGTAATGAAGTCAATCCCTCATTGCACTTAGAGAATCAATATTACCAGCGCTAATTAGTAGCATGTCATATGAATACATAACATCGAATACAGTCAGGGAAACAACAGGTGTATTTCATTACTACATAACTCAGTGAAATTGCAGCTCTTCACCTGTGGGTGTGCTGTCAGTCTGTTACCCAACAAAATAAAGAATCTACTGTTCAAACTGGACACACCCATCGAGGGCTGTTCCAGAACCTCTAAACCTGGCCTTGTGGTCGAAGTGACATACGGTTACCCTGGCATGATTTCATGGCTTTAAGAAAGGTATTTCCCCCATTACCCACAAATGACGTCAAGATTCCTATTAGTCCCTGACATCCTGATATATATTGGCCCTAAGTTACATTTGGTCTTATAAATTAATGAGCTTATAAATCACTTATCTGCACTTGTGATAAATGTGCTTTATTACCACCCATATTTAAACTGAAATTAACTATACTGGAATGTTACTGGTAATACTATAATAGTCATATATATTATTATATAAATATCTCCTAATATAGAATGGCTGTGAGTTAGAATGCAAGGGGGAAAATGACTGAAAGTCAAGGAAGATCAGTGGCCATTCAGAAGTTAAGAAAAGGTGTGTCATAGCATCCTAGTATAGCAACACCTATTGATAGAGTAAAGCTGTTTTTAACAGTGGGGATTAACCTGTGATTGACAGGCCAGGTGACATCATCAGCTGGTGTATTTGGAGAGGGGATTTAGGTATTCTATATATTGTTGGTTCCGAATCCTCTCCCTTCAACACATAACCCCAACCAACCCCAACCAACCTCATTCGAAAGGGAGAAACAGTCAGAGCAAGCTTACAGCTTACACAGTCTATAAATAAAGTTGGGTGTTTCTGAGATTCATGTGAGATGAGGTAAGGAGCGGTTCATCCTAGTTCTCAGGGTACTGTCGAATCAGGTAAGCCGAGGGTTGGGCTCAGCGCTAACCCTGTCCACCATCACGTCACGTCCTTTACAAGAACTGTTACATCAAAGAACACTTCGTTAGCAGGTCAGAAAATAGCTCTCTCACAAGGGGGCCATTTCCTGCATTGAAAAAGCAGTGCCTTCTGATCTATGGTAAAACCTGGAAGACTAGGCTTTTCTACAACTGTATCCCATACAGCACCCTATTCCCTATATAGTGCACTACTTTTGACCAGATCCCTATAGGCCCTGGTCGAAAGTAGTGCGCTAAAAAAGATAATGGGGTGTCATGTGGGACACATCCTGTGTAGGGGGATCAGGGGGATTTAAATGGGATAGAGGAAATACCGGAAACCCTCCAAGTCTAGTAATCTCCTTGGCATACTCACACTGAGCTTCCTAGCTAAGGAACACAGCCTTACAGACTTCAAGACAGGCAGGAGAAAATATTTAGACTATGGTAATGTCCCAAATAGCACACTATTCCCTATATAGCGCACTACTTTTGACCAGAGTCCCATTGGTCCTGGTGGTCAAAAGTAGTGCACTACATAGGGAATAGGGTGCCATTGGGGATGCACACTACATCCACTAGTTCAAAGAAACTGGACCAAAGGACCATCTGACCAGTACATCTCTCTGTTTGTCTACCGTTAGCATAACCACTCAAGTAAAATGCCTTTGCATTAGTCCGCCTCATGACTACTGTGACTGACCAATTAAAATGTTTGTTGCATTCATAATACAGAAAACAAGAAAACGTTGAATTGACTGACGTAGGGTACATACAGTGCATTGGGAAAGTATTCAGACCCCTTGATTTTTTTCACAGTTTGTTATGTTACACCCTTAACCTAAAATGGATTAAATACATTTTTTTACTAATCAATCTACACACAATATCTCATAATGACAAAGCGATAAAAGGTTTTTTGTAATTTTTGCAAATGTATTAAAAATGTAAAAATCAGCAATACCTTATTTACATAATTATTCAGACCCTTTGCTATGAGACTTGAAATTGAGCTCAGGTACATCCTATTTCCATTAATCATCCTTGAGATGTTTCTATAACTTGATTGGAGTCCACCTGTGGTAAACTAAAATTATTGGACATGATTTGGAAAGGCACACACCTGTCTATATAAGGTCCCACAGTTGACAGCACATGTCAGAGCAAAAACCAAGCCATGAGGTCGAAGGAATTGTCCGCAGAGCTCCGAGACAGGATTGTGTCGAGGCACAGATCTGGAGAAGGGTACCAAAAACATGTCTGTAGCATTGAAGGTCCTCAAGAACATTGTGGCCTCCATCATTCTTAAATAGAAGAAGTTTGGAACCACCAAGACTCTTCCTAGAGCTGGCCACCCGGCCAAACAGAGGGAGGTGACCAAGAACCTGATGGTAACTCCGACAGAGTTCCATAGTTCCTCTGTGGCGATAGGAGAATCTTCCAGAAGGACAACCATCTCTGCAGCACTCCACCAATCAGGCCTTTACAGTAGAGTGGCCAGACAGAAGCCATTCTTCAGTAAAAGGCACATGACAGCCCGCTTGGAGTTTGCCAAAAGGCACCTAAAGGACTCTCAAACCATGAGAAACAAGATTCTATGGCCTGAATGCCAAGCTTCACGTCTGGAGGAAACCTGGCACTATCCCTATGGTGAAGCATTGTGGTGGCAGCATCATTCTGTGGGGATGTTTTTCAGCGGCAGCGACTGGGAGACTAGTCAGGATCGAGGGAAAGATGAATGGAGAAAAGTACAGAGAGATCCTTGATGAAAACCTGCTCCAGAGCTCTCAAGACCTCAGACTGGGGTGATGGTTTAACTTTCAACAGTACAACAACCCTAAGCACACAGCCAAGACAACACAGGAGTGAATTCAGGACAAGTCTCTGAATGTCCTTGAGTGGTCCAGCCAGAGCCCGGACTTGAACCCGATCTAACATCTCTGTAGCGAAATAGCTGAGCAGCAACGCTCCCCATCCAACCTGACAGAGTTTGAGAGGATCGGCAGAGAAGAATGGGAGAAACTCCCCAAATACAGGTGTGACAAGCTTGTAGCATCATACTCAAGAAGACTCAACGCTGTAATGGCTGCCAAAGGTGTTTCAACAAAGTACTGAGTAAAAGGTCTGAATACTTACGTAAATGTGATATTTCCAGTTTAAAAAAAAAATTGTAATACACTTTCAAACATGTCTGAAGACCTGTTTTCGCTTTGTCAATATGGGGTATTGTGTGTAGATTGATGAGGATACTTTTTTTAAAAATCCATTTTAGAATAAGGCTGTAATGTAACAAAATGCGGAAAAAGGGAAGGGGTCTGAATACTTTCAGAATGCACTGTATACTGATGTTCGGTACATTGATGTGCTGCGTGTCATTATAGGCTACTGTATATCACATGTATTTAGGCTACTGTATATCACATGTATTTAGGCCACTGTATATCATACGTATTTAGGCCACTGTATATCATACGTATTTAGGCTACTGTTTATCACATGTATTTAGGCTACTGTATATCATATGTATTGAGGCTACTGTTTCTCACATGTATTTAGGCTACTGTATATCATACGTATTTAGGCTACTGTTTATCACATGTATTTAGGCTACTGTATATCATATGTATTGAGGCTACTGTTTCTCACATGTATTGAGGCTACTGTTTCTCACATGTATTTAGGCTACTGTTTCTCACATGTATTTAGGCTACTGTATATCATATGTATTTAGGCTACTGTTTCTCACATGTATTTAGGCTACTGTATATCATACGTATTTAGGCTACAAATACTTTGTCCTATTAAGAAGTAAAAAAGACACTTTCGGTGTTTTCCCACAGAACACTGGCAATTTGCAGGGGTACGTAAAAATGGCACAGTAAGTTCTTTATAAAACACTGAGTTACTGTGAGTACAAGAGGAAAATAAATCCCCTCACATACACTTAGTCTGTTCAAAGTGAAAGCATTCCATTAATAACCTTTGAATGCTACTCATTGATAAGCATTTAAAAAAAAACACTTTTTCTCCACAATTTCTTGATATCCAATTGGTAGTTACAGTCTTGTCCCATCGCTGCAACCCCCGTACGGACTCAGGAGAGGCGAAGGTCAAGAGCCATGCGTCCTCCGAAACATGACCTGCCAAGCCGCACTGCACTGCTCACTTAACCTGGAAGCCAGCCTCACCGATGGGTCAGAGGAAACACCGTACAACTGGCGACCGTGTCAGCGTGCATGCGCCCAGCCCAACACAGGAGTCGCCACAGCGCGATGGGACAAGGACATCCCGGCTGGCCAAACCCCCCCCCCCCCTAACCCGGAAGACACTGGGTCAATTGGCGCCGCCTCATGGGTCTCCCGGTCACGACCGGCTGCGACACAGCCCAGAATCAAACCTGGGTCTGTAGTGACGCCTCAAGCACTGCGATGCAGTACCTTAGACCGCTGCGCCAGTTGGGAGGTCCATTGATAAGGAATATTACCTTTCTGTGCACTGGCTTTGGGATCTTTCAGTTCTTTCTGTGCTTCTTCGATTTTATCTGCAACACACACACACAAAAAAAGGAGAAACGTTGGTTTCCAGCACAGAGAAACAAATCATAGGGACACAAGGCAAATTACCCAGAGGCAATGTAGAAAGTAACTACTAAAACTGAGGATGCATCCCACACGGGTGGTGTTTTAATTCTACTATAGAACCAGACATTCTTCCATGGCAAATGGAGGACAATGGAGAAAACCATCATTATGATGGCACAGCGCTTAAGGCTAACACACATATAGGATACATCCCAAATGGCACCCTATTCCCTACATAGTGCATCACTTTTCACCTATAGGACCTGGTCAGAAATAGTGCACTACAGAGGGAAATAGGGTGGTATTTGCTACACATACAGTGTTGAGAAGAAAAAAAATCCTTCATCAATTCCACAGCATATGCATGATAAACGGTAGGGGGCAAACAAATGAATGTGGTGTTCTAATTTAACTCTAATTATCGTTAA
>NC_042990.1:36268574-36331074 GCF_901001165.1 Salmo trutta | reverse complement strand
ACAGCCCCTCTCCCCAGCGCTGTCTGCCTGCCTGCCTGACGAGAGGAACACAAAGAATCTCTCTGCAGAAAACACAGCAACCCACACATTACATAACAACCCACCAACAGGACCCCATCTCCCCCTGCTGAAAAACAAGCATTAAGACAAAGCTGCTCCGCCCAGTACAGAGCACCACAGCCTCTGAACCACGGAGAGCACCACAGCCTCTGGATCACGGAGAGCACCACAGCCTCTGGATCACGGAGAGCACCACAGCCTCTGAACCATGGAGAGCACCACAGCCTCATTCACGGAGAGCACCACAGCCTCTGGATCACGGAGAGCACCACAGCCTCTGGATCACGGAGAGCACCACAGCCTCTGAACCATGGAGAGCACCACAGCCTCATTCACGGAGAGCACCACAGCCTCTGGATCACGGAGAGCACCACAGCCTCTGGATCACGGAGAGCACCACAGCCTCTGAACCATGGAGAGCACCACAGCCTCATTCACGGAGAGCACCACAGCCTCTGGATCACGGAGAGCACCACAGTCTCATTCACGGAGAGCACCACAGCCTCTGGATCATGGAGAAGCAGGGAGGGAAGCCCTGTAGCATCCCAAATGGTACCCTATTCCCTACATAGTACAATACTTTTCCCCAGAGCACATGATCAGTCCAATAGGCCCCTGGTCAAAAGTAGTGCACTATAAAGGGAATAGGGTACTTAGCCACTGTTGTTTTTACTGTGTGTTGTTATTAAAAGGTGCAGGCTTTCAGAAGAGCCTTTTACCATGTGATGCGTGACATGGTCAGGTTGACTAAGGGTTTCACGAGGGAGGGGTGACTAAGGGTTTCACGAGGGAGGGGTGACTAAGGGTTTCACGAGGGGAGGGGGGACTAAGGGTTTCACGAGGGGGGGGGGACTAAGGGTTTCACGAGGGAGGGGGGACTAAGGGTTTCACGAGGGAGGGGTGACTAAGGGTTTCACGAGGGGAGGGGTGACTAAGGGTTCAAGAGGAGGGGTGACTAGGGTTCACGAGGGAGGGGGGACTAAGGGTTTCACGAGGGAGGGGGGTTTTCACGAGGGAGGGGGGACAATGGTTTCACGAGGGAGGGGGGACTAAGGGTTTCACGAGGGAGGGGGGACTCACGGGTTTCACGAGGGAGGGGTGACTAAGGGTTTCACGAGGGAGGGGTGACTAAGGGTTTCACGAGGAGGGTGACTAAGGGTTCACGAGGGAGGGGTGACTAAGGTTTCACGAGGGAGGGGTGACTAAGGGTTTCACGAGGAGGGGGTGACTAAGGGTTCACGAGGGAGGGGTGGACTAAGGGTTTCACGAGGGAGGGGGATCTAAGGGTTTCACGAGGGAGGGGTGACTAAGGGTTTCACGAGGGAGGGGTGACTAAGGGTTTCACGAGGGAGGGGGACTAAGGGTTTCACGAGGGAGGGGTGACTAAGGGTTTCACGAGGGAGGGTGACTAAGGGTTTCACGAGGGAGGGGTGACTAAGGGTTTCACGAGGGAGGGGTGACTAAGGGTTTCACGAGGGAGGGGGGACTAAGGGTTTCACGAGGGAGGGGTGACTAAGGGTTTCACGAGGGAGGGGTGACTAAGGGTTTCACGAGGGGAGGGGTGACTAAGGGTTTCACGAGGGAGGGTGACTAGGGTTTCACGAGGGAGGGGTGACTAAGGGTTTCACGAGGGAGGGGTGACTAAGGGTTTCACGAGGGAGGGGTGACTAAGGGTTTCACGAGGGAGGGGGGACTAGGGTTTCACGAGGGAGGGGTGACTAAGGGTTTCACGAGGGAGGGGTGACTAAGGGTTTCACCGAGGGAGGGTGACTAAGGGTTCACGAGGGAGGGTGGACTAAGGGTTTCACGAGGGAGGGGGGACTAAGGGTTTCACGAGGAGGGGTGACTAAGGGTTTCACGAGGGAGGGGTGACTAAGGGTTTCACGAGGGAGGGGGACTAAGGGTTTCACGAGGGGGGGTGACTAAGGGTTTCACGAGGGAGGGGGGACTAAGGGTTTTCACGAGGGAGGGGGGACTAAGGGTTTCACGAGGGAGGGGGTGACTAAGGGTTTCACGAGGGAGGGGTGACTAAGGGTTTCACGAGGGAGGGGGGGACTAAGGGTTTCACGAGGGAGGGGTGACTAAGGGTTTCACGAGGGAGGGGTGACTAAGGGTTTCACGAGGGAGGGGGGACTAAGGGTTTCACGAGGGAGGGGTGGACTAAGGGTTTCACGAGGGAGGGGTGACTAAGGGTTTCACGAGGGAGGGGGGACTAAGGGTTTCACGAGGGAGGGGGGACTAAGGGTTTCACGAGGGAGGGGTGACTAAGGGTTTCACGAGGGAGGGGTGACTAAGGGTTTCACGAGGGAGGGGTGACTAAGGGTTTCACGAGGGAGGGGTGACTAAGGGTTTCACGAGGGAGGGGTGACTAAGGGTTTCACGAGGGAGGGGTGACTAAGGGTTTCACGAGAGAGACATTTATCATTCAATTTTCTTACAAACATTTTTTATTGTCAGTCAATCCCCCTGGGCAGAAAATACAAGTTAATAAAACATCATAAAACTTAACAAATAAAACGCTGAATGTATACTGTCAATGAACAGATGAACACAATAATCTGAACCATGTGGTCCGGCCCCAATGGCACCCTATTCCCCATAGGGCTCTGGTCAAAAGTAGTGCACTATATAGCGTATAGGGTGCCATTTGGTCCTGGACTAAAGTAGTGCACTATATAGGGTATAGGGTGCTATTTGGGAGACACTTCTGGTGCGTGACTGGAATTTAAAGGGAGGTTCAACATTGTTTTAGTGGTACTGGACTCAAGGGTGTGAGTGTGTGATGGATGGCTGTAGAGGCGTGTGATGGATGGCTGTAGAGGCGTGTGATGGATGGCTGTAGAGGCGTGTGATGGATGGCTGTAGAGGCGTGTGATGGATGGCTGTAGAGGCGTGTGATGGATGGCTGTAGAGGCGTGTGATGGATGGCTGTAGAGGTGTGTGATGGATGGCTGTAGAGGCGTGTGATGGATGGCTGTAGAGGCGTGTGATGGATGGCTGTAGAGGCGTGTGATGGATGGCTGTAGAGGCGTGTGATTGGATGGCTGTAGAGGCGTGTGATGGATGGCTGTAGAGGCGTGTGATGGATGGCTGTAGAGGCGTGTGATGGATGGCTGTAGAGGCGTGTGATGGATGGCTGTAGAGGCGTGTGATGGATGGCTGTAGAGGCGTGTGATGGATGGCTGTAGAGGCGTGTGATGGATGGCTGTAGAGGCGTGTGATGGATGGCTGTAGAGGTGTGTGATGGATGGCTGTAGAGGCGTGTGATGGATGGCTGTAGAGGTGTGTGATGGATGGCTGTAGAGGTGTGTGATGGATGGCTGTAGAGGCGTGTGATGGATGGCTGTAGAGGTGTGTTATGGATGGCTGTAGAGGCGTGTGATGGATGGCTGTAGATCCAGGCAATGTGATTATATCTGAGGATCAGATCGGTGGTGGGAGGGGCTGGTGTGGGTTGGCTTGCAGAGCCATAGGCCTAGAACGAGTCCCATCGTTGGCGCTACCATGACAACCAGGAAGCCTGCTCCTCATTGCAGATTGCTCGCTTCAGGGTGGGGTGGAATGTGATGAAGCTGGTTCCTATAGATGACGTCATAAGCGTGGCATGCGATACGAGCATGTGACTGTGCCACTATGAACACGCCTGCATGTTAGTGAGTTCATGAAACAGCCTGAACACGGAGGAGCCGTGCTTGCCAGGAAGCTGGGAAACCTGTTCCCATTTAGCCACCTGACACCAATGAATTTAAAGAGATTCCTTGTCCAAACACGTTCTAAACGAGGACAACGGTGTCGTTTCGCCTTTTAAAATAGGCCTGGCTCAATTTCCTCAATGAAACAGGGTCACTATCTTTCAGCACGATAACTATCTTCATTACATTATAGTCAGAGTGTACCCACATAGTACAGGGAACATCTGGAAAAGATCACGTCTGGGACCCCTGGCTGAGATCCCTGGCTGGGACCCCTGGCTGAGACCCCTGGAAAGAGGCAGCCCCCGCTACCCGCCTCCTCACCTCCCCTGCTGCCTGCCCCTGTCAACCAGATTACCACCAGGTTCACCTCCCCATGTCAACCAGATTACCACCAGGTTCACCTCCCCTGCTGCCTGCCCCTGTCAGCCAGATTACCACCAGGTTCACCTCCCCTGTTGCCTGCCCCTGTCAGCCAGATTACCACCAGGTTCACCTCCCCTGCTGCCTGCCCCTGTCAGCCAGATTACCACCAGGTTCACCTCCCCTGCTGCCTGCCCCTGTCAGCCAGATTACCACCAGGTTCACCTCCCCTGTTGCCTGCCCCTGTCAACCAGATTACCACCAGGTTCACCTCCCCTGCTGCCTGCCCCTGTCAACCAGATTACCACCAGGTTCACCTCCCCTGCTTCCTGCCCCTGTCAACCAGATTACCACCAGGTTCACCTCCCCTGCTTCCTGCCCCTGTCAACCAGATTACCACCAGGTTCACCTCCCCTGCTGCCTGCCTGCCAGGCAGTAACACATTTATCTCAGGTTAACAGCCTGCTCTTTCCTTCTGGGGACTAGCCATGGAAACCACGCCAATCAAGTACATCCATGTGTGCTTTGCATATGTGTGTTGAGATCAACGTTGGTGCACAATCCCAGTGGGCTGGGCAGCAGAGCAGAGAGCACTGCAGATGGGTTCATTAATGAAAATTGCAACCTATGACCAGAGCCCATAGAGCACTATGACCAGGGCCCATAGAGCACTATGACCAGGGCCCATAGAGCACTATGTAGGGAATAAGGAGCGATTTGAGCCACATTTGGGAGCTGGCCAGTTAGCTCGCTCCCCTGGTAGGCTCCAAACAGCACCATCATAACGGTAATGTTTGTCATTAACATTAAATAGAGCTGTGATGGGGAGTGGTTACAGAACACTGGGGAGTGGTTATAGAACACTGGGGAGTGGTTATAGAACACTGGGGAGTGGTTATAGAACACTGGGTCTGGTTGAGTTACAGCGGTCACACTGGGGAGTGGTTATAGAACACTGGGGAGTGGTTACAGAACACTGGGGAGTGGTTACAGAACACTGGGGAGTGGTTACAGAACACTGGGGAGTGGTTACAAACACTGGGGAGTGGTTACAGAACACTGGGGAGTGGTTACAGAACACTGGGGAGTGGTTATAGAACACTGGGGAGTGGTTACAGAACACTGGGGAGTGGTTATAGAACACTGGGGAGTGGTTACAGAACACTGGGGAGTGGTTATAGAACACTGGGGAGTGGTTATAGAACACTGGGGAGTGGTTATAGAACACTGGGTCTGGTTGAGTTACAGCGGTCACACTGGGGAGTGGTTATAGAACACTGGGGAGTGGTTACAGAACACTGGGGAGTGGTTACAGAACACTGGGGAGTGGTTACAGAACACTGGGGAGTGGTTACAAAACACTGGGGAGTGGTTACAGAACACTGGGGAGTGGTTACAGAACACTGGGGAGTGGTTATAGAACACTGGGGAGTGGTTACAGAACACTGGGGAGTGGTTATAGAACACTGGGGGAGTGGTTACAGAACACTGGGGGAGTGGTTACAGAACACTGGGGAGTGGTTATAGAACACTGGGGAGTGGTTACAGAACACTGGGTCTGGTTGAGTTACAGCGGTCACACTGGGGAGTGGTTACAGAACACTGGGGAGTGGTTATAGAACACTGGGGAGTGGTTACAGAACACTGGGGAGTGGTTACAGAAAACTGGGGAGTGGTTACAGAACACTGGGGAGTGGTTACAGAACACTGGGGAGTGGTTACAGAACACTGGGGAGTGGTTATAGAACACTGGGGAGTGGTTACAGAGCACTGGGTGAGTGGTTATAGAACACTGGGGAGTGGTTACAGAACACTGGGGAGTGGTTATAGAACACTGGGGAGTGGTTACAGAACACTGGGGAGTGGTTATAGAACACTGAGGAGTGGTTACAGAACACTGGGGGAGTGGTTATAGAACACTGGGGAGTGGTTACAGAACACTGGGGAGTGGTTACAGAACACTGGGGGAGTGGTTATAGAACACTGGGGAGTGGTTATAGAACACTGGGGAGTGGTTATAGAACACTGGGGAGTGGTTATAGCTGCTGTCTGGGGACAGAGAGGACCTGGTTAACGGCTGGCTGCTGTCTGGGGACAGAGAGGACCTGGTTAACGGCTGGCTGCTGTCTGGGGACAGAGAGGACCTGGTTAACGGCTGGCTGCTGTCTGGGGACAGAGAGGACCTGGTTAACGGCTGGCTGCTGTCTGGGGACAGAGAGGACCTGGCTAACGGCTGGCTGCTGTCTGGGGACAGAGAGGACCTGGTTAACGGCTGGCTGCTGTCTGGGGACAGAGAGGACCTGGCTAACGGCTGGCTGCTGTCTGGGGACAGAGAGGACCTGGCTAACGGCTGGCTGCTGTCTGGGGACAGAGAGGACCTGGTTAACGGCTGGCTGCTGTCTGGGGACAGAGAGGACCTGGTTAACGGCTGGCTGCTGTCTGGGGACAGAGAGGACCTGGTTAACGGCTGGCTGCTGTCTGGGGACAGAGAGGACCTGGTTAACGGCTGGCTGCTGTCTGGGGACAGAGAGGACCTGGCTAACGGCTGGCTGCGTCTGGGGACAGAGAGGACCTGGTTAACGGCTGGCTGCTGTCTGGGGACAGAGAGGACCTGGTTAACGGCTGGCTGCTGTCTGGGGACAGAGAGGACCTGGTTAACGGCTGGCTGCTGTCTGGGGACAGAGAGGACCTGGTTAACGGCTGGCTGCTGTCTGGGGACAGAGAGGACCTGGTTGACGGCTGGCTGCTGTCTGGGGACAGAGAGGACCTGGTTAACGGCTGGCTGCTGAGCCCAGCATTATACTGATGGCTGTGCCATTACCGTACGCCATGAAGAAAAACAGAGATACAGAGAGAGAGAGAGAGAGAGAGAGAGAGAGAGAGAGAGAGAGAGAGAGAGAGAGAGCGTGAGAGAGAGAGAGAGAGAGACAGAGAGAGAGATGAAAAGATGGAAGGGAGGGAGGGAGGGAGAATGAGCGATAGAGAGAATAAATAATAGACATGCTGCAGATGAGATAGCAGCAGACAACTGGCCCCCCACTTCTATTTTCTGTCACTGAGGGAGGAGAACCCCCCCCCCCACACAGTCACAGAACCCTCCCCCCCACACACAGTCACAGAACCCCCCCCCCCCACACACACACAGAAACCCCCCCCCCACACACACAGTCACAGAACCCTCCCCCCCACACACAGTCACAGTCACAGAACCCCCCCCCCCACACACACACACACAGAACCCCCCCCCCCCCCCCTACAGTCACAGTCATAGAAACCCCCACCCCCACACACGAAGATGTACGGTAGACACTGGAACATTAATACTCACTAATATGTTAGATACAAATGGTGGGTCCAGCTGTCTGTCACTGTTATCTTAGACAGTCTAACAGGGAGCTAAGATAACAACAGGTTGCTATAGTCACTGTTATCTTAGATAGTCTAACAGGGAGCTAAGATAACAACAGGTTGCTATAGTCACTGTTATCTTAGTCTAACAGGGAGCTAAGATAACAACAGGTTGCTATAGTCACTGTTATCTTAGATAGTCTAACAGGGAGCTAAGATAACAACAGGTTGCTATAGTCACTGTTATCTTAGATAGTCTAACAGGGAGCTAAGATAACAACAGGTTGCTATAGTCACTGTTATCTTAGTCTAACAGGGAGCTAAGATAACAACAGGTTGCTATAGTCACTGTTATCTTAGATAGTCTAACAGGGAGCTAAGATAACAACAGGTTGCTATAGTCACTGTTATCTTAGATAGTCTAACAGGGAGCTAAGATAACAACAGGTTGCTATAGTCACTGTTATCTTAGTCTAACAGGGAGCTAAGATAACAACAGGTTGCTATAGTCACTGTTATCTTAGATAGTCTAACAGGGAGCTAAGATAACAACAGGTTGCTATAGTCAGTCATCTGACTGGCCCATTAAATAGCTGTCTTTAACAAAGAGAGACTGGTGTCCTGCAGATGCAAAGGAGATAACATTAAGACGAGAGTAGATGCTTATACACAGACAGTGGACAAAACATTAGGAACACCTGCTCTTTCCATGACATAGACTGACCAGGTGAATCCAGGTGAAAGCTATGGTCCCTTATTGATGTCACTTGTTAAATCTACTTCAATCAGTGTAGATGAAGTGGAGGAGACAGGTTAAAGAAAGAATGTTAAGCCTTGAGATATGGATTGTGTATGTGTGCCATTCAGAGGGTGAAGTGCCTTTGAACGGGGTATGGTAGTAGGTGCCAGGCACACCGGTTTGTGTCAAGAACTGCAACGCTGCTGGGTTTTTCACACTCAACAGTTTCCTGTGATTATATGAAGAATGGTCCACCATCCAAAGGACACGGACACACACACACACACACACACACACACACACACACACACACACACACACACACACACACACACACACACACACACACACACACACGGCTAGTGCTACATTTACTGATGGCTCAGGGAAACCCCTACTGATCTGACTACTTCTCCTTCTCAAGCAGGGAGCTACTGTGTGATTGGTCTGTCTGTTTATGGTTGCACCCTTACGAGAAAATATCACAAAATAAACTCCCATGGGTCTCGAGATAATGAACAAAACAAACTCCCATGGGTCTCGAGATAATGAACAAAACAAACTCCCATGGGTCTCGAGATAATGAACAAAACAAACTCCCATGGGTCTCGAGATAATGAACAAAACAAACTCCCATGGGTCTCGAGATAATGAACAAAACAAACTCCCATGGGTCTCGAGAAAATATCACAAAATAAACTCCCATGGGTCTCGAGAAAATATCACAAAATAAACTCCCATGGGTCTCGAGAAAATGAACAAATTACTACAAAAGACAAAACAACCATTCACAGACTACAAAATATCGAAACAACCAATCACAGACAAGAAAAGACCAAATCACCAATAACAGACAAGAAAAGTGACCAAAAAAAGAACAGACGCTGGAATGCAGTAAGCTACTGGTCAGTGGTGGGTGACACACACAGACACACATCGGCAGGCACAGACCAGACCAGCGACTACAGTGTTCCATTACCCAACAGTCTATAGTCATCAGACCAGCGACTACAGTGTTCCATTACCCAACAGTCTATAGTCATCAGACCAGCGACTACAGTGTTCCATTACCCAACAGTCTATAGTCATCAGACCAGCGACTACAGTGTTCCATTACCCAACAGTCTATAGTCATCAGACCAGCGACTACAGTGTTCCATTACCCAACAGTCTCTAGTCATCAGACCAGCGACTACAGTGTTCCATTACCCAACAGTCTATAGTCATCAGACCAGCGACTACAGTGTTCCATTACCCAACAGTCTATAGTCATCAGATCAGACCAGCGACTACAGTGTTCCATTACCCAACAGTCTATAGTCATCAGACCAGCGACTACAGTGTTCCATTACCCAACAGTCTATAGTCATCAGACCAGCGACTACAGTGTTCCATTACCCAACAGTCTATAGTCATCAGACCAGCGACTACAGTGTTCCATTACCCAACAGTCTATAGTCATCAGACCAGCGACTACAGTGTTCCATTACCCAACAGTCTATAGTCATCAGACCAGCGACTACAGTGTTCCATTACCCAACAGTCTATAGTCATCAGACCAGCGACTACAGTGTTCCATTACCCAACAGTCTATAGTCATCAGACAGCGACTACAGTGTTCCATTACCCAACAGTCTATAGTCATCAGACCAGCGACTACAGGTTCAACAACAGTCTATAGTCATCAGACCAGCGACTACAGTGTTCCATTACCCAACAGTCTATAGTCATCAGACCAGCGACTACAGTGTTCCATTACTCAAACAGTCTATAGTCATCAGACCAGCGACTACAGTGTTCCATTACCCAACAGTCTATAGTCATCAGACCAGCGACTACAGTGTTCCATTACCCAACAGTCTATAGTCATCAGACCAGCGACTACAGTGTTCCATTACCCAACAGTCTATAGTCATCAGACCAGCGACTACAGTGTTCCATTACCCAACAGTCTATAGTCATCAGACCAGCGACTACAGTGTTCCATTACCCAACAGTCTATAGTCATCAGACCAGCGACTACAGTGTTCCATTACCCAACAGTCTATAGTCATCAGACCAGCGACTACAGTGTTCCATTACCCAACAGTCTATAGTCATCAGACCAGCGACTACAGTGTTCCATTACCCAACAGTCTATAGTCATCAGACCAGCGACTACAGTGTTCCATTACCCAACAGTCTATAGTCATCAGACCAGCGACTACAGTGTTCCATTACCCAACAGTCTATAGTCATCAGACCAGCGACTACAGTGTTCCATTACCCAACAGTCTATAGTCATCAGACCAGCGACTACAGTGTTCCATTACCCAACAGTCTATAGTCATCAGACCAGCGACTACAGTGTTCCATTACCCAACAGTCTATAGTCATCAGACCAGCGACTACAGTGTTCCATTACCCAACAGTCTATAGTCATCAGACCAGCGACTACAGTGTTCCATTACCCAACAGTCTATAGTCATCAGACCAGCGACTACAGTGTTCCATTACCCAACAGTCTATAGTCATCAGACCAGCGACTACAGTGTTCCATTACCCAACAGTCTATAGTCATCAGACCAGCGACTACAGTGTTCCATTACCCAACAGTCTATAGTCATCAGACCAGCGACTACAGTGTTCCATTACCCAACAGTCTATAGTCATCAGACCAGCGACTACAGTGTTCCATTACCCAACAGTCTATAGTCATCAGACCAGCGACTACAGTGTTCCATTACCCAACAGTCTATAGTCATCAGACCAGCGACTACAGTGTTCCATTACCCAACAGTCTATAGTCATCAGACCAGCGACTACAGTGTTCCATTACCCAACAGTCTATAGTCATCAGACCAGCGACTACAGTGTTCCATTACCCAACAGTCTATAGTCATCAGACCAGCGACTACAGTGTTCCATTACCCAACAGTCTATAGTCATCAGACCAGCGACTACAGTGTTCCATTACCCAACAGTCTATAGTCATCAGACCAGCGACTACAGTGTTCCATTACCCAACAGTCTATAGTCATCAGACCAGCGACTACAGTGTTCCATTACCCAACAGTCTATAGTCATCAGACCAGCGACTACAGTGTTCCATTACCCAACAGTCTATAGTCATCAGACCAGCGACTACAGTGTTCCATTACCCAACAGTCTATAGTCATCAGACCAGCGACTACAGTGTTCCATTACCCAACAGTCTATAGTCATCAGACCAGCGACTACAGTGTTCCATTACCCAACAGTCTATAGTCATCAGACCAGCGACTACAGTGTTCCATTACCCAACAGTCTATAGTCATCAGACCAGCGACTACAGTGTTCCATTACTTAAGTCTAGTCTCCATCCGCCCTGATAGACAATGAGGCTTGGAAAAAGAGACTGTAAGTGTTGAGTGTTCCAAACCCTAATAGACAAGAAGGGATGGAGAGAGGGAGTGTGAGAAAGAAAGAGAAAACCCCCCCAGACATAGTCTGTAATAGACTACAATACTGAGTGCATTGTCTCTCTCTCTCTCAGACGTCTGAGAGTTTCACTTCCCAAAATCTCTGCCGCACGGCATGAACAAAGTACTCAGGAAAAGCTCTCACTCTCCCTCTCTGCAGTTACGGGATCAGCTTCCAACTACTAAGCACTCGGGGAAAGGAGAGGAGTGGATAGGAGGGGAGAGGATAGGATAGGAGGGGAAGGGAGAGGAGTTGAGGGAAGAGGAGTCGATAGGAGGGGAGAGGATAGGATAGGAGGGGAAGGGAGAGGAGTGGAGGGAAGAGGAAACGATAGGAGGGGAGAGGATGAGTTTATAGGAGTGGAGAGGAGTCGATAGGAGAGGAGAGGAGTTGATAGGAGTGGAGTCGATAGGAGAGGAGAGGAGTGGAGAGGAGAGGATAGGAGAGGAGTTGATAGGAGAGGAGTCGATAGGAGGAGTCGATAGGAGAGAGGAGTCGATAGGAGAGGAGAGGAGTTGATAGGAGTGGAGTCGATAGGAGAGGAGAGGAGTGGAGAGGAGAGGATAGGAGAGGAGTTGATAGGAGAGGAGTCGATAGGAGGAGTCGATAGGAGAGAGGAGTCGATAGAAGAGAGGAGTTGATAGGAGTGGAGTCGATAGGAGAGGAAGGGAGAGGAGTGGAGAGGAGAGGAGTCGATAGGAGAGGAGTGGAGAGGAGTGGAGAAGAGTCCATAGGAGAGGAGAGGATAGGAGAGGAGTGGAAAGGAGTCAATAGGAGAGGAGAGGAGTTGATAGAGGAGTGGAGAGGAGTGGAGTCGATAGGAGAGGAGAGGAGTTGATGGGAGAGGAGTGGAGAGGAGTGGAGTCGATAGGAGAGGAGAGGAGTGGAGTCGATAGGAGATGAGAGGAGTTGATGGGAGAGGAGAGGAGAGGAGTGGAGTCGATAGGAGAGGAGAGGAGTGGAGTCGATAGGAGAGGAGAGGAGTTGATAGGAGAGGAGTGGAGTCGATAGGAGAGGAGTGGAGTCGATATGAGTGGAGAGGAGAGGAGTTGAGAGGAGTGGAGTCGATAGGAGAGGAGAGGAGTGGAGTCGATAGGATAGGAGAGGAGTGGAGTCGATATGAGTGGAGAGGAGAGGAGTGGAGTCGATAGGAGAGGAGAGGAGTGGAGAGGAGTGGAGTCGATAGGAGAGGAGAGGAGTGGAGAGGAGTGGAGTCGATAGGATAGGAGAGGAGTGGAGTCGATAGGATAGGAGAGGAGTGGAGTCGATATGAGTGGAAAGGAGAGGAGTTGAGAGGAGTGGAGAGGAGTGGAGTCGATAGGATAGGAGAGGAGTGGAGTCGATATGAGTGGAGAGGAGAGGAGTGGAGTCGATAGGAGAGGAGAGGAGTGGAGAGGAGGGGAGTCGATAGGAGAGGAGAGGAGTGGAGAGGAGTGGAGTCGATAGGATAGGAGAGGAGTGGAGAGGAGTGGAGTCGATAGGAGAGGAGAGGAGTGGAGAGGAGGCAAGGTGGGAGGATGGCATGGTGCAGCACTCCCTGCTGGGGTTAGGCACGTCTCGCTCTATTGGGATAGAATGGGAGGGAGATGGTTGTGTGGGTGTGTGTGTGTGTGTGTGTGTGTGTGTGTGTGTGTGTGTGTGTGTGTGTGTGTGTGTGTGTGTGTATATATATATATATATATATATATCAGTGTTTCCCCTATATACATTTAGCAGTGGCGCACCGCCTGCTATACCACTGCAAAAAAACAACATATATGTTCTTAATAAAACCAGATATAAAGTATGTAGAAAAGATAATGGACCAATATATGTTTTAATAATATCATCTGTAAGAACTTACTACCACCAAACCGCGCCATTGGCCAAGACCACCCCCCCCCCCCCCAACTTTGCCACTGTTGCTAAAATAAATCCTAGGGGAAACAGTATGTCCGTGTGTGTGTGAAGGCATGGCAGTGCCACTGGCTCGCTGCCTTGGAAAGTCTTTGGAAATAAAACACACCATTATCCCTTGCTTCAGGCGGTGCTGAATAATGTATGGATGAACAGGGGGAAGCTGGTGTGAGAGCAGAGTATGAAGTCACGTGTAAGTGAACAAATACAGATTTGGACTGAGCGACACAGTGACATGATAGCCCAAATGGCACTCTATCCTTTTCAAATCAAATCAAACTTTATTTGTCACATACGCCGAACAGGTGTAGACCTTACCTTGAAATGCTTACTTACAAGCCCTTAACCAACAACACAGTTTTAAGAAAAATATTTACTAAATAAACTAAAGTAAAAAATAAAAGAGCAACAATAAAACAACAATAACGAGGCTTTATACCGGGGCTTTATACAGGGGGTACCAGAACAGAGTCAATGTGGAGGCTATATACAGGGGGTACCGGTACAGAGTCAATGTGGAGGCTATATACAGGGGGTACCAGTACAGAGTCAATGTGGAGGCTATATACAGGGGGTACCGGTACAGAGTCAATGTGGAGGCTATATACAGGGGGTACCGGTACAGAGTCAATGTGGAGGCTATATACAGGGGGTACCAGTACAGAGTCAATGTGGAGGCTATATACAGGGGGGTAACGGTACAGAGTCAATGTGGAGGCTATATACAGGGGGTACCAGTACAGAGTCAATGTGGAGGCTATATACAGGGGGTACTGGTACAGAGTCAATGTGGAGGCTATATACAGGGGGTACCGGTACAGAGTCAATGTGGAGGCTATATACAGGGGTACCAGTACAGAGTCAATGTGGAGGCTATATACAGGGGGTACTGGTACAGAGTCAATGTGGAGGCTATATACAGGGGGGTACCAGAACAGAGTCAATGTGGAGGCTATATACAGGGGGTACCAGAACAGAGTCAATGTGGAGGCTATATACAGGGGGGTACCAGAACAGAGTCAATGTGGAGGCTATATACAGGGGGTACCAGTACAGAGTCAATGTGGAGGCTTTATACAGGGGGTACCGGTACAGAGTCAATGTGGAGGCTTTATACCGGGGGTACCGGTACAGAGTCAATGTGGAGGCTTTATACAGGCGGTACCGGTACAGAGTCAATGTGGAGGCTTTATACAGGGGGTAACAGTACAGAGTCAATGTGGAGGCTATATACAGGCGGTACCGGTACAGAGTCAATGTGGAGGCTTTATACCGGGGGTACCAGTACAGAGTCAATGTGGAGGCTATATACAGGGGGTACCGGTACAGAGTCAATGTGGAGGCTTTATACCGGGGGTACCGGTACAGAGTCAATGTGGAGGCTATATACAGGGGGTACCGGTACAGAGTCAATGTGGAGGCTTTATACCGGGGGTACCGGTACAGAGTCAATGTGGAGGCTATAGAAGCTGTTAAGAAGCCTTTTTGGACCTAGACTTGGCGTTCCAGTACCGCTTGCCGTACGGTAGCAGACAGAACAGTCTATGACTAGGGTGGCTGGGGTCTTTAGCAATTTTTAGGGCCTTCCTCTGACACCGCCTGGTATGGCAGGAAGCTTGGCCCCAGTGATGTACTGGGCCGTACGCACTACCCTCTGTAGCGCCTTGCAGTCAGAGGCCGAGCAGTTGCCATACCAGGCATTGACGCAACCAGTCAGGATGCTCTCGATGGTGCAGCTGTGGAACGTTTTGAGGATGTGTGGATCCATGCCAAATATTTTCATTCTCCTGAGGGGGAATAGGCTTTGTTGTGCCCTCTTCACGACTTTCTTGGTATGTTTGGGCTAGTTATATGATAGTTTGATGGTGAGGTGGAACTTGAAGCTCTCAACCTGCTCCACTACAGCCCCGTCGATGAGAATGGGGGCGTGCTCGGCCCTCCATTTCCTGTAGTACACGATCATCTCCTTTGTCTTGATCCCGTTGAGGGAGAGGATGATGTCCTGGCACCACACTGCCAGGTCTCTGACCTCCTCCCTATAGGTTGTCTCATCGTTGTCGGTGGTCAGGCCTACTACCGGTGTCGTCAGCAAACTTAATGATAGTGTTGGAGTCGTGCATGCCCACGTAGTCATAGGTGAACAGGGAGTACAGGAAGGGACTAAGCACGCATCCCAGAGGGGTCCCAGTGTTGAGGATCAGTGTGGCAGATGTGTTGTTGTCTACCCTTACCACCTGGGAGAACTCTGGTCTAAAGTAGTGCACTATATAGGGAATAGCATGCCATTTGGCCCCTGGTCTAAAATAGTGCACTATATAGGGAATAGGGTGCCATTGGGCCCTGTCCTAAAGTAGTACACTATGTCATGACGTGGCCCTCTTTGGGTATAGCGAGTACCTTCCCCCTCTCTCTCCCTCTCCTACACACAGGTTCTGTTATCTCAGGTCATAAATTCCTGGAGGAGACTCTCTCTCCCTGGCCAGGCAGTATAGAGAGAGAGAGTTTCACAGTAGAACAAATTAACTTCTTCTACACCACAGAACTTGAGGACTGAATAATACCCATGTTTTGGAGAATGTGTAAACGGTCGGTGGAGAAGCCAGCTACGACCCGGTCCGTTTTCTTTCAGGCTGTGACCTCATGAAAGACAATACAGCACATTACCATACCTCTGTTTATACAGGAGCCTCCGTTATGAGGTTTGCGTCTAATTATTGTAAAAAATGAATGAGTAAAGATGAACCTATTTGTGAAATGATGTAATGCTATGTTAAACCGTTAATGTGAGAGAATTGTATTCCCTTTCTTCATGGCCCGCCCCCATGAACACAGACATGATCTGGCTTATGGAACAGCCCTTTTCTACTGTTCTGAATAAAAACCCCACCTGAAGAAACCCACTTCAGACCATGCGTACCTCGGTCAGCTGAGGGAGCAAAGGTTGGAGTAGAGACCACAAAAACCTCAGTATAAACTAAGGTTGTAATGGCTGCTGAATTCTTAAACCATACCACGTGGTTAAACTCTGAGACTATTGATCCGACAGAATAAGAGCAACTCTTCGATACTAATTACTAGTCTGCAACTAGAAATGACGTACCATTGAATGCGAAGACCGACAACCGCCGAAACATCTAATCTGATAATTCCCGAATGAGTGAGCGTTCATGTGCAAAGGATTAGCATTTCAATCAATATAATTATCAACTGTGTAGTGACTCTTGTAATTCCCGCCCTTCTCAGTCCACGCCCACTTCCCTTTGTCCACCAAGCCGTCATATCGGCTTAGCCCACTAGGGAACCTCCCCTATCATATCCTTGTAACCATATCTACTGTTTGTTTGTTTATGCATTTCTGTGATTATTTAGTTAGTTAGTAAATAAAAGATTAAGACAATTGATGTATGGATGATTCATAGTGAAGGCTGGGTTCGTGCAGATAACCAACAGCTTACGACGTTTGGAATGAGACTAACGTGAGGTAAAGAATAATTCATTAATTAGAAGACTAATTGATCAGATATAATAAAATATCGGAAAAGTTAAATTAGGAAAATTATAACTTCGTAATCTGAAGATTTTCCTTGGTGCCCCGACCTCCTATTTAATTACAGTTACATGATTAGTTTAATCACGTAATAATAATTACAGAGAATTGATTTGATAAAATAACAGTCTTCAATTTAATGATGCCAAAGACACGACAACTAAATAGGGAATAGGGTGCCATTTTGGACTCAAGCAGCCATTAATGGCATGGTAACACTAGTAGTGTTCGCCAGCCAAGAGTACTTAGCACCTCTGAACAGAGTACCAGCTGTAATTTGTGAACCAGTTCTACAGGGAGAAAATGATAGCAGTCAGACGCCTACCGGTGGGTTGCTCTAAAATACCACGTCAGCAAGCGAACGAACGGCAGACAAATGGCACACTAAAGGCAGGACGTCATTCGTTGCAATGTGTTTTCTCCACCACTCGCTGTCCAATGTAATGAGGAGACAGGTTACAAGTCTATAGGCAGAAATCAGGGTGTGGCCACGAATGTGACTTCTGTAACTTCCATCTCTGTTAGACAAGACATATTTAGCCTCCGAAAATATGTCCGGTACGAATAGAGAGACAGACTGCCAAAGCAACACACACATCGCCAAGCAGAGATAAATGATCATTTGCTTCTCTGTAGCCGATCATGGAAGGTGTGATTATGGAGCTGAAAAATAGCATTTCTGGAAGATATTTTAATTTAATATTAGATTTTAGATTTTTGCCACTTAGCAGCCCTAATTGCATTTGACAGGGGACATAAATGACCATTGAAATGCTACAGCCATCCCAACTGTACAGTACTACACAGACACCCACTCTTTTCTTTTCATTGTGTAAAATCCAGAAGGGGGAATAAAAAAAGCCACACGTCAAAAATCGATCGGGTCAACTTCTCAAGTTCCCCATTGCTGGGTTCTCCTGGGGTCCGTGAACCAGAACTAACATCCAGACTGCTGTTCCACTCAACTGCCTCCACAGAGTGATGGCCAGCGTGTTATCAACGGAGACCAAGGAGACCTGGGCCGTGTGGGGGCAAGAAGCATGTTTCATTAGATTCCGTGTGAAAACGAACTTCGCACGCGCACACGCGCACACACACACACACACACACACACACACACACACACACACACACACACACGCGTGTGCGCACACACACACACACACACACACGTGCACACACACACACACGCACACACACACACACGCGCGCACACACACACACTCTTCAGATCAGTGGAGGAAATAAGGGGGGGGGGGGCTGTCATTCGTCTCAGACTATGATAAGGTTTAATTTCATACATTCCCTAATCACGTTAATTCATTAGAAATACTTTAGCCCGAGATTGCCTTGTCTTCTGCACACTTGACAAAAGCTAAGCGCTACGTCAATGCAGTCATTAATGGAGGCAAATAGTTTGGAGAAGTCTGACACTCACTCACACTGCAGGGCTGTCCCCAAAAATGGCACCCTATTCCCTATATAGTGCACTACTTATACCTGGACCCGTAAGGAATAGGGTGCCATTTTGGACAAATTATAAGTCATACTAGTCCAGGAAGTTCAGCACGGGGTGTGAGTTTGTCACTAATATTACCTTCAAAAACCGACTAACACGCTGTTCTATAACCGACTAACACGCTGTTCTATAACCGACTAACACGCTGTCCTATAACCGACTAACACGCTGTTCTGTAACCGACTGACAAGCTGTTCTATAACCGACTACCACGCTGTTCTATAACCGACTACCACGCTGTTCTATAACCGACTACCACGCTGTTCTATAACCGACTAACACGCTGTTCTGTAACCGACTGACACGCTGTTCTATAACCGACTAACACGCTGTTCTATAACCGACTAACACGCTGTTCTATAACCGACTACCACGCTGTTCTATAATCGACTACCACGCTGTTCTATAACCGACTAACACGCTGTTCTATAACCGACTAACACGCTGTTCTATAACCGACTAACACGCTGTTCTATAACCGACTACCACGCTGTTCTATAACCGACTAACACGCTGTTCTATAACCGACTAACACGCTGTTCTATAACCGACTACCACGCTGTTCTATAACCGACTAACACGCTGTTCTATAACCGACTAACACGCTGTTCTATAACCGACTAACACGCTGTTCTATATCCGACTACCACGCTGTTCTATAACCGACTAACACGCTGTTCTATAACCGACTAACACGCTGTTCTATAACCGACTAACACTCTGTTCTATTACCGACTAACACGCTGTTCTATAACCGACTAACACGCTGTTCTATAACCGACTAACACGCTGTTCTATAACCGACTAACACGCTGTTCTATAACCGACTAACACTCTGTTCTATAACCGACTACCACGCTGTTCTATAACCGACTACCACGCTGTTCTATAACCGACTACCACGCTGTTCTATAACCGACTAACACGCTGTTCTATAACCGACTAACACGCTGTTCTATAACCGACTAACACGCTGTTCTATAACCGACTAACACGCTGTTCTATAACCGACTACCACGCTGTTCTATAACCGACTACCACGCTGTTCTATAACCGACTACCACGCTGTTCTATAACCGACTAACACGCTGTTCTATTACCGACTAACACGCTGTTCTATAACAGACTAACACGCTGTTCTATAACCGACTAACACGCTGTTCTATAACCGACTAACACGCTGTTCTATATCCGACTAACACGCTGTTCTATAACCGACTACCACGCTGTTCTATAACCGACTACCACGCTGTTCTATAACCGACTAACACGCTGTTCTATAACCGACTAACACGCTGTTCTATAACCGACTAACACGCTGTTCTATAACCGACTAACACGCTGTTCTATATCCGACTAACACGCTGTTCTATAACCGACTACCACGCTGTTCTATAACCGACTAACCACGCTGTTCTATAACCGACTAACACGCTGTTCTATAACCGACTAACACGCTGTTCTATAACCGACTACCACGCTGTTCTATAACCGACTACCACGCTGTTCTATAACCGACTACCACGCTGTTCTATAACCGACTACCACGCTGTTCTATATCCGACTAACATGCTGTTCTATAACCGACTACCACGCTGTTCTATAACCGACTACCACGTTGTTCTATAACCGACTAACACTCTGTTCTATAACCGACTACCACGCTGTTCTATAACCGACTAACACGCTGTTCTGTAACCGACTAACACGCTGTTCTATAACCGACTAACACGCTGGTCTATAACCGACTAACACCATCTGGCAATCCGACGGACGAATCAGGGTTTGGCGGATGCCGGGAGAACGCTACCTGCCACAATGCATAGTGCTAACTGTAAAGTTTGGTGGAGGAGGAATAATGGTCTGGGGCTGTTTTTCATGAATCAGGTGAGGTCCCTTAGTTCCAGTGAAATCTTAACACTACAGCATACAATGACATTAAACGATTCTGTGCTTCCAACTTTGTGGCAACAGTTTGGGGAAGGTCCTTTCCTATTTCAGCATGACAATGCCCCTGTGCACAAAGCGAGGTCTATACATAAATGTTTTGTAAAGATCATTGTGGAAGAACTTGACTGGCCTGCACAGAGCCCAGATCTCAACCCCACCGATTGCGAGCCAGGCCTAATCGCCCAACATCAGTGCCCAACCACACTAATGCTCTTGTGGCTGAAAGGAAGCAAGTCCCCGCAGCAATGTTCCAACATCTAGAGGAAAGCCTTCCAACTCCATATTAATGCCTATGATTTTGGAATGAGATGTTCAACGAGCAGGTGTCCACATACTTTTGGTCGACCAGTAATTTGGTCTTGAGGAGTGAGCCAGATAGAGATCTAAGGTCCTGGTCAACTAACAACTTAAAGCAGCAGTAGTTACCTCATGTGAAAACTGGCAACAAGAACACTATTCCATTCCAACCATGTCAGTTCTCTCATCCCTGGCCCTTAATCCACTTCTCTCTGAGTGACAGTGGACTGGTTGCTCCCAGTCCCCTCTACTCTCATCAACCACATTGCTGTGGGCAGTGGGCAATTAGCAGCAGTTAACCCTGACCAGCCCCTCTAGCCCTGGGGAGCCAGTCTCTCTGGCAGCAGTCCACACACACACAAAAACACAGAAATGCGTGCGCACACCTACACATGCACACAATGTTAATTGTCTGAACACAAACAACAGGACCTGGACCAACATTGACCACTGACACTTGTCATGACGTGGCCCTTTCTGGGTATAGATCGTGACATCCCTCTCGTTCTCTCTCCTACACCTAGGTTCTGTTATCTCAGGTCGTAAATTCCTGGAGGAGACTCTCCTCCTGGTCAGGCAGTATAGAGGGTTCCCAGTAGAACAAAGGAACTTCTTCTACACCACAGAACTTGAGAACAGAACAATATCCATGTTTTGGAGAATGTGTAAATGGTCGGTGGAGAAGCCAGCTACGACCCGGTCCGTTTTGTTTCATCTTTGTGACCTCATGAAAGACAATACAGCCACATTACCATAACTCATGTTTATACGATATCCATGTATATCCATGTTTATACAGGTGCCTCCGTCAGGGGGTTTGTGTCTAATTATTGTATAAAATTAATGAAATCAAATCTTAGATACTAATTACTAGTCTGCAGCTAGAAATTATATCAACTTGGGATGCGAAGACCGACAACCGCCGAAACATCTATTCTATGAGAACATTTCTGAATGGTACTCTGAATTATCCATTCTAACCATGAAAGGCTTCAGGGAAGCAGAGAGAGAGACGCTCGGACGAACTCTCCGACAGAAAGACGGATGATCCCAACAGAGATCACAACGACACACTGAGCGTAAATATATATTGATTGCAATTATTCCCGAATGAGTGAGCGTTCATGTGCAAAGGATTAGCATTTCAATTAATATAATTATCAACTGTGTAGGGACTCCTTTTTGTCTTACCCGCCCTTTTCAGTCCACACCAACTTCCCTTTGTCCACCAAGCCATCATATCGGCTTAGCCCACTACGGAATCTCCTCTATCATTTCCTTGTAACCATATCTACTGTTTGTTTATGCATTTCTGTGATTATTTAGTTAGTAAATAAATTATTAAGACAATTGGTGTATGGATGATTCATAGTAATGGCTGGGTTTGTGCAGATAACCAACGATTTACGACGTTTGGAATGAGACTAACGTGAGGTAAAGAATAATTAATTAATTAGAGACTAATTGATCAGATATTAAAATATCTATATTAGGAAAATTATAACTTTGTAATCTGAAGATTTTCCTTGGGTACCCCAACTTCCTAGTTAATTACATTTACATGATTTGTTTAATCCCGAAATAATAATTACAGAGAATTGATTTGATAAAATAACAGTCTTCAATTTAATCATGCCACCGATACCCCGTGTGAGGCATCTAAGATAGAATTGGACTTTGCTGTTGAATTTATATATATATCAATTGTGCAAACAGAATTGTACAAACAGACTGCTTTGTATACAAAGTGGTTGTGTGTGTGTTTCCATTTGAACAAGCTATTTTAGGAGAGTGCCTCCGGTCGTGTGTTGATAGTCAGAGCAATGAGCTGTAAATTCCAGATTTAGTCCATTAGGCCAAACGGTACGATTTCTGTCGGTCAATATTAATTTCTAGAGCAAGTAAGTTTAGCAATTAGAGGATAGATCTATTCGGTGACCGAGCCGAAGTATTCTGTCCACCTACCGCACAAAGCCAGTGTGGGTAGGCCACAGGCGTATCTGTATTTATGTACCGTTTCGCTCCGGTCAACATAATGCTAGCAAAGTATGCCGAATGGGTTATTGTGAGACGTCACTAGTAAACCCCCCTTTCCATGGTGAAGGGGACCCTATTTTCTGCTTGGAAGAGAGATTTCTGTACAAAGTAGGATAAACTTGCTCAAGATGCTAAGCTAACAAAGGGAAACAGTATTTTCTTTTTCCTGTGTCCCGTTGATATTCCTCAGCTTTGCACGACAGAAGTTCCGCCCTTTGGACTTCCATTTGATTTCAGCTTTCTGCGATCACTGGTGGTGAAAAATCGGCAGTACATTTCTTGAAAAATAATTAGGTGACACCCAAACGTGGAACACGTTAAGATATCCAGGCAATCGCAATTGACTGGATATCGATGTCTCATTCAATTTAACGAACAAGTGAAATTGCCAGATTTACTTTTCAAGTGGATCTTTTAAATAATATCCAAATTGATTGGGTTTCTACAATGAGACAATATAAACTTTTTCCACATTAACCTAGATGAAGAAATGCTCTCAGGTTAATTTAAAGATTAATTTCCAGATAGCCTATACAGGTTTGATTTATCATTAAAATAGATCAATCAGTAAAATCTGTTTTTGCAAAGCACATTCTGTAAACCCCAGTACTGACGGAAGTCCCGCCTCCAGCGGGACTCCCATGTGGCCTTGGCCTTAGGTCGAAGTGAATCTCGTGGTGAATGTACCCTAACATTTAAACTGCTGGTTACTTTTATGATAATCCAAACCATCCCAATTGCTTGGATATCATTGTCTCATTCAATTTAATTAATTAAATTGTCGAACACACCTTTCTAGGTTCTTCCAATTAAATGAGACATTTTAAAAACTTTGCAATAGTAACCTAGATAAACAAACTTCCTAGGTTAAGTAAAGTTTAATTCCCAGAAAGCCTATCCAGGTATGATTAATTACTGATTAAATAATTAATTCAGTTTGCTTTTGCAAATTCATTCACTTCCAACTCCCACAGTACTGGTACAGTGCTGATTGTTCTTTAACGTCTATAAATAGATACAAATCGTCTTTGCTGCTCCCAATGTATTCCAAAACCAAACTTTGGAAAATTAGGAAAAACATTTTTCCTTTCAAATGTTCTAATAATGTGCAAGCTATCAGAAGGGGTAGTCCCCACTCGCCCGCTAATTAGTGAACCTCCACCCATAAATGGATTGACCTCTGACCTCAGCAGCGCTACCAACCCTAATTATGCCATTAGCGGAAAAACAGCAGACAACAACGCTCTCCAAAATAAACCATCGTAAAGGTTCTCTCCAGTCTTGCCTTGATGTCTTGCCATCCAAGATTGGCATTGGTCCAATACCGCAGTGCACAGCTGAAGCACGAGCAGGTAACGGTAGACATAAAGGGACAGGTGAAAAGAACCGGGAAACTGTCACGATTCCCACCGACGGTGGCGCCCCCTCCTGCTCGGGTGGCGCTCGGCGGTCGTCGTCACCGGCCTATTAGCTGCCACCGATTCCCTTTTGCTTTTCCCTTTTTTTATTTTGTGACACCTGTGGTCAATTAGCCATTAGAGGGGCTATTTAGTTTAGCTGGCCCGCTCCTGTTCGTGCGGGATTAATGATTGTTTCTTGACAGACGGCTTATGTTCGTGTCGACGTTGTTTGACGCCGTATGTATTTTCTCCCCTGTGTGTGGGAACATTTGTTTTTTTGTGTGAGTGTATATTAAAAACACCACTACCCTGTGTTCGCTGCTTCCTGCGCCTCATTCCTCCTCCACAATTACCAAGCCGTAAGAGAAACCAATGACAAATGCAGAAAAGGGAAAAATTCTGCTAGCTATGGAACTGCGTTTGAAAACAGAACAATTAAATGTAATTGCAAAAACTTAAAACGATGAACAAGCGCAAACTCTTCAACAAACTCGTCATCTACAGGAACAACTCAATTTAGCCAAAACTAAATACGATGATGCCCACGTCAAACTAGATAAATCTGACGAGTTATCTACAAACAGGAGCGCTCAACTTGATAACATGCATGCAGTTTTGTTGAACGTTACTCAAAGTAACACGGTTCTACTCAAAATGCTGCAGACCAAAGACGATCAGTTAATGAACACAATGACTAAGTTGGATGACAAGTCAGCAGAACTCATTGAAGTCGCTGACCAAATGAATGATGAGAGAACTCAGGTGACGAAGATGGAAATATTGATTTGTAAGCAAGCGGAGGAAATCTCATCACTGAATCTCTCGCTCCCTACTCAGGACCTCTATCTGCAAACCATGACAGATAAGTTTGAGACCGAAAGGAGCAAATGCGACACTCACATGTCCAAAATCAGTACTTAAGCACTCAAGTGGACTCTGCAATGCTGCAGAATACCACCCTTAGGTACCATCTGGAGGAAGTCCAGAATGGTCACACTCTACAGCATGACTACCCATCCAAGCAACCGGAGCCCTGTACTCACAGGAGTGAAGACGATAGGTTTCAGACTTTGCCTCCCTCATGTGTCCCTCAGTCTTCTCCTCTTGGCACTGAGTAATATGGCGCCTCTTGGCCAACAAAGCCAAAGTTTGGCTTCTCCTCCTGGTCTTCGGCCACAATTTCCCCACAGGAGGAAGCCAACCCTTTCCGCCCGCTTGGCGCTGTATGCCTTGACAAACTCGTCAAGAATTTCCCCACCTTTAACCCCGTTCCAGGTCAGCCAAACAATACTGAGACATTCCTAGCTGACATAGAGGACGCATTGGATGGCTACCCGAACGCTACAGGTTCTGACAGAGTTTACCTGTTGAAGCGAACGTCGAATAGACACGTGACGAGGTTCATTCGTCTACAGCAGCAACATGTGCTAAATGACTACGCTAAACTTGCCACAGCTTTGAAATTAGAATTCAGTGGTTCTGCGACTCGCAAACACGATAGCTCACTGGCTAACATCGTCAAACAAGCTCGGAACGAACACCCACAAGCTTACTACCATAGGCTTCGTTCAGCTTACTCACTGAAACAGGAATGGAAGAGCTGTTACCATTCAAACAAATGTTTCTGTCGAACATGTATGCCACCATGATTACCTACTTGGGTCCAGCAGCCCATGTTGGCTTGCCTATCTTACAACTCAGAGAGCTTGCAAGCACAGCTTTTGAGACATCAAAAGTTCACAACGCTAAGAGCCCTGACCACTCAGTTTTGAAGTTTGACCAGGAGCACTCACTCCAGTTTGAGGGTGCATTATCAGGTATTGGAGCGTTGAGAGATGACGCACAACAACGGTTTCTACCACGAAACCACAATTCCAATAACCTCCGCGGTCGAAATAACTGTAAAGTACGTCGCCATCAAAACGACTACCGCTACAATCGACCTGTTCGCTGAGTTCCTGCACCCAACCCACAAAAAGTGTCAGAGCACAAGGGTAACAAAGGGTTGAATGACGATCAAAATGTAGACCAATGTTCTCCAGAAGTTCCACAACGTGAAGATCTAAAGCGAGGAAAATTTGAGAAAAGGGTAAAAGATAAGTCACAAGGACTAGACAGGTAATTACCGGACACCAGGTCCGCAGGAATTAACACCCATAACAAGGATGTTAAAATTCTAATTTCTCCCACTATCACTTGAGACCCTATCCAGGGCCCGCTTGATCAAGAAATAAGCCCCCGGGCTTTGTCTATAGACTCTGATACAAAGGTTGCGAAGAAAAAGGTCAACCGCTTCGTTAAAGCCAAGCCCACTCAAATTCTGAAAAGTCGATCTGCTTGCACCTTGAACAGAAATGGCACATCATGTCGTTGCGAATGTCCACTCCACTTTGTGGGGAATATGTCCACTAAAAACAAATCTAAAACACCCATACCTGGAAACAGTCCTGGAGGGCTGCTTAACTTGCCATGAGCTAATTGATTCGGGTGTGACAATATCGCTCATCTCTCAAACATTGTTCAATAATCTCAAAAGGGCTTTGAAGCCAACTAAACGTTGGTTGAAAGTGGAACGATGCGACACTACACTTCGAGGGTCACTCAGACTACCTCGCCTCTCACATTGAGAGTCATGCTGAAACTACACTTCCAGGACGTATCGCTCTTTCACAATGTGTATGTTACCAGCCTCGAAACTGTACCCCTGCTACTTGGAGCAGACTTGATGGATCGGTTACTCCCATTGATGGATTGGAAAACCAACCAGGTATGGTCACAGGCCACAGCGCCTTCTCCACTGACCACACTGTCTTCCCCTAACGCTAGCTGCAACGCAGTCATTCACGAGGGCTATCTGTCGAAAGCACCCCTTGGGACAAAGACATTTAGAAACCTCTTGGTGCAGAATCCGATACAAGGAGATATTATGATATCTCGACACATTCGATCAGCCAACCTGATTAACCATTATTTTCATGATTTCGAACCAGCTGTCTCTGTGAATGAGCAACTTCCCTCCTCCTTGCAGTCGTGCAATACGGTAGTTAGATGAACTTCTCTTGCCCTTCGGACACTTCCGCAAGCACAGCAGCCGCCTCAGCAAGAAAAACATTGATGCGCAGAGTATACTCTGCTTCCGATGATACACCTTCTGCTTTGTTGGGGACTGTCACCCCTTACAATGACACTAATGGCGTCAGTCCAACAACTGACCCGATGACTCCCACTGGTGAAACACTTTGCGATATCACAGACCGATATCCTCGTCTCAGTTCGCAGGTACTGAAGAGGTTGCCACACGCGGACGCGGTGGTGACTGACAGCCCTCGACAGCCACTGAGCGTTTTGAAGCACAAACACCAGGAGATTTGGTTGAAAGGTTACAGCCATTATCATAACAACTCGGCCGCTGACAACTTGTACATAGGGTCCGACCTTTTCGCATGCGCCTCGGATACCAACACCACCTGCTGGTGGGGGGGTCCCAAGACACAAGGGGGGGGGGTAATAGCAGCCCAGACCCATGGGGGGAGTGGGGGGGTCCCAAGACACAAGGGGGGGGGGGTAGCAGCCGAGACTATGGGCAACACCGTACGAGGCAGCCAGAGCAGTCCAGCTACAATCGGTAAGGAGGTTAGAGACCTAACTAATCAAATTACCCTTGACAACAGCGACATCTTAACAGCTGTGGTGTTACTACACTGAACAAAAATATAAAACACAACATGCAAAGTGTTGGTCCCGTGTCTCATGAGCTGAAATAAATTTGTGCTACAAATTTGTTTCTATCCCTGTTAGTGAGCATTTCTCCTTTGTCAAGATAATCCATCCACCTGACAGGTGTGGCATATCAAGAAGCTGATTAAACAGCATAATCATTACACAGCTGCACCTTGTGCTGGGGACAATAAAAGGCCACTTAAAATGTGCAGTTCTGTCACACAATACAATGCCACTGTCACGACTTCCAACGAAGGTGGCTCCTCTCCCTGTTCGGGCGGTGCTCGGCGGTCATCGTCGCCGGCCTACTAGCTGCCACCGATCCATTTTTCCTTTTTGTTTGTGTCTGTCTGTTTTGTTTACACCTGTGTCTTATTAGTTTATTTTGGTGGGTTTATTAACCTCCGCTGCCTGCTATTCTTTGTGCGGGATTATTTGCTGTTGTTGCTCTGCTAGGGGTGTGTGTTTGCGCCACAGGGTTTTTTCTCCTCACGGTCGTGTTGTACCGTTGTAGTGTATTTAGGAGTAGAGGTTTCTCCTCCGTGTGTTACGTTTATTTCCCTGTGTGTGGCGACTTCGTTGGGTGTGTTTCCCCACCTGTTGTTGTCGTGTTTGGGACGTTCAATAAACGATTGTGCTACTAGAAATTCCTTGCTCTCCTGCTCCTGACTCCTGCACCTACCTCTTCTTAGGAGGCACCTAACCGCCACAGATGTCTCAAGTTTTGAGGGAGCGTGCAATTGGCATGATGACTGCAGGAATGTCCACCAGAGCTGTTGCCAGAGAATTCAATGTTAATTTATCTACCATAAGCCTCCTCCAACATCGTTTTAGAGAATTTGGCAGTACGTCCAACTCACAACTGCAGACCACGTGTAACCATGACAGACTAGGACCTCCACATCCGGCTTCTTCACCTGCAGGATCATGAGACCAGCCACCCGAACAGCTGATCAAACTGAGGAGTACTTCTGTCTGTAATAACACCCTTTTGTGGGGAAAAACTTGTTCTGATTGGCTGGGCCTGGCTGCCCAGTGTGTGAGCCTGGCTCCCAAGTGGGTGGGCCTATGCCCTCCCAGGCCCACACATGGCTGTGCCCCTGCCCAGTCATGTAAAATCCACAGATTAGGGCCTAATGAATTTATTTCAATTGAATGATTTCCTTATATGAACTGTAACTCAGTAAATCTTTGTAATTGTTGCATGTTGCGTTTATATTTTTGTTCAGTATAGAACATTCTGGAAGCAATCCAAAGTGACAAAATGAAAGATGAAAAAACCCTGTATTCAAGAAGCCTGCCTGGCCTCTATTACCATTCCCTTTCAGAGGCTATTCTCTCAGAGGCTATTCTCTCAGAGGCTATTCTATCAGCTGCATAGCAGCGTTTGTGTCAAATACGGTTTATGATCAGAACTGCATCGTATTCAAATGCTCCTTTATGCATCTGAAATGAACTGCTCCACCAATACCTTTATCAAACATAAATACCAGTTAGCCTGTCTTTTGAACAACTGAATGCACAAAAATAAAAATGTCCTTATTCTCTGAATATTGCTACACATGAAAGATAAGGAAGTACATTTTTTTACACTATTAACCGTTTTATTGTTGCAAAAGCAGCATTCCACAGTCAATACACAGGCTGCTCAACAAACCCTCTACATTCAGTTGACATGTGTTAGGCCTACAGTAGCTTTGCACTTCCTGGTGTAATCACGCCAGGCGTTTCCCCTGGTTATCATCGCTACTTCTCAGCCATGCATTGGAGAAATCAAACACCCTAAATAGCTCAACAGCTTACGGATCAGAGTGAGTAAGGTAAAGTCAACTGAGGATACTGGTGTACTGTTCTGGTGTTCTGTTCTGGTGTACTGTTCTGGTGTTCTGTTCTGGTGTTCTGTTCTGGTGTTCTGGTGCACTGTTCTGGTGCACTGTTCTGGTGTACTGTTCTGGTGTTCTGTTCTGGTGTTCTGTTCTGGTGTTCTGGTGTACTGTTCTGGTGTTCTGTTCTGGTGTTCTGTTCTGGTGTTCTGGTGTACTGTTCTGGTGTACTGTTCTGGTGTTCTGTTCTGGTGTTCTGGTGTACTGTTCTGGTGTACTGTTCTGGTGTTCTGTTCTGGTGTACTGTTCTGGTGTTCTGTTCTGGTGTTCTGTTCTGGTGTTCTGTTCTGGTGTTCTGGTGCACTGTTCTGGTGTTCTGTTCTGGTGTTCTGGTGTACTGTTCTGGTGTACTGTTCTGGTGTTCTGTTCTGGTGTTCTGGTGCACTGTTCTGGTGTTCTGTTCTGGTGTTCTGGTGTTCTGTTCTGGTGTTCTGTTCTGGTGCACTGTTCTGGTGTACTGTTCTGGTGTACTGTTATGGTGTTCCGGTGTATTGTTATGGTGTTCCGGTGCACTGTTCTGGTGTTCTGGTGCACTGTTCTGGTGTTCTGTTCTGGTGTTCTGGTGTTCTGTTCTGGTGTTCTGTTCTGGTGCACTGTTCTGGTGTACTGTTCTGGTGTACTGTTATGGTGTTCCGGTGTATTGTTATGGTGTTCCGGTGCACTGTTCTGGTGTTCTGGTGCACTGTTCCGGTGCACTGTTCTGGTGTTCCGGTGTACTGTTATGGTGTTCCGGTGCACTGTTCTGTAATATGTTGTCTGCCTCGGTGCTGGCTGTGTGCTGTGGGCATGCCTAGGGAGACTGGCACTGTACTGGTGTCTGGGTGCTGTGGGCATGCCTAGGGAGACTGGCACTGTACTGGTGTCTGGGTGCTGTGGGCATGCCTAGGGAGACTGGCATTGTTCTGGTGTCTGGGTGCTGTGGGCATGCCTAGGGAGACTGGCACTGTACTGGTGGCTGTGTGCTGTGGGCATGCCTAGGGAGACTGGCACTGTACTGGTGTCTGGGTGCTGTGGGCATGCCTAGGGAGACTGGCATTGTTCTGGTGTCTGGGTGCTGTGGGCATGCCTAGGGAGACTGGCACTGTACTGGTGGCTGTGTGCTGTGGGCATGCCTAGGGAGACTGGCACTGTACTGGTGTCTGGGTGCTGTGGGCATGCCTAGGGAGACTGGCACTGTACTGGTGTCTGGGTGCTGTGGGCATGCCTAGGGAGACTGGCACTGTACTGGTGGCTGTGTGCTGTGGGCATGCCTAGGGAGACTGGCACTGTACTGGTGTCTGGGTGCTGTGGGCATGCCTAGGGAGACTGGCACTGTACTGGTGTCTGGGTGCTGTGGGCATGCCTAGGGAGACTGGCACTGTACTGGTGTCTGGGTGCTGTGGGCATGCCTAGGGAGACTGGCACTGTACTGGTGTCTGGGTGCTGTGGGCATGCCTAGGGAGACTGGCACTGTACTGGTGTCTGGGTGCTGTGGGCATGCCTAGGGAGACTGGCACTGTACTGGTGTCTGGGTGCTGTGGGCATGCCTAGGGAGACCGGTGGCCAGCTCAGTAGTTTCCATCTAGGCTTTATAGCAGCTGCTCTGGTTGTGTCCCTAATCCCTATATAGTGCACTACTTTTGACCAAACCTCACGCTATTAACCGGTGCCTTCCTCTGCTCCTCACCGACAGGCAGGCAGACGGTAACGTTACATAATCGCACCTAGCAGAACACAGCTGAGAGAGGAGAGCCGAGGAACGGATTCTCAATCTTTCCATCTCTCTCCCCCTCCACTCCTTCCTTTTGTAGTCTCTTTTTTCTGCTCCAACTCTTTTTGGATCAGAGCATAACAACACAAAGAGATCCACTGAACATTACATTGACGTCGTCGTATCAGACCACTGTTACAGAGTATTTCTGCACACAGATGGTAATGCCATATCAAAAATCCTGTATGTATGTTTCTCCCCACCATTTTGTTTTCCCCACCATTTTGTTTTCCAAAGCACCAAATGCTGCCAATAAAGGGATAGTAACTGCTCACCCTCTGAATGAAATCTAGGTATGCGTTCCTAATGGCAACCTATTCACTACATTGTACACTACTTTTGACCTGAGCCCTATGGGCCCTGGTCAAACGTAGTGCACTATATAGGGAATAGGGTGGCAGATTGGACAAAGCCTAGCAGAGGGTATAAATGCTTCCTTTTTGAGGAGGATGGAGAGCCTCCACCACCAGAAGTTACAGGAGGATTATGTCATTAAAACGCCATCATTAAGTAAAGCAGGGAGACCATGGCTAGTGGAGATCTGATGAGCTCATGGTGTGTGGAAGAGTCAGTCAAGATCACCTCCACCCACCCATCCACACCTCTCATCTAAGGGACTTGGCTGTAACTGTTAACTGTAACAATCCAGCAGCAGCTCATCCTGCCTGGGATCATCTTGTCGATGGCACCGCATCACTCTGCAAATTGGTTAAACACCACACAACCATGTGCTGTAAGTAAGCCTTGCTTTAAGGAGTCAGTCATTCACTGAATGGACTGACTGAATTAGTAGTTGGCATTTAGCGTTGTCAGCCCCTGACTGACATCAACCAGCCTGCCAATGTCATGGCCAGAAGACAGCCCGGGATGTTATGACGACAGAGAACACCTCCACCTCCAGGTTGTGATAACAGAACACCTCCACCTCCAGGTTGTGATAACAGAACACCTCCACCTCCAGGTTGTGATAACAGAACACCTCCACCTCCAGGTTGTGATAACAGAACACCTCCACCTCCAGGTTGTGATAACAGAACACCACCACCTCCAGGTTGTGATACAGAACACCTCCACCTCCAGGTTGTGATAACAGAACACCTCCAGGTTGTGATAACAGAACACCACCACCTCCAGGTTGTGATACAAAACACCTCCACCTCCAGGTTGTGATACAGAACACCTCCAACTACAGGTTGTAATAACAGAACACCTCCACCTCCAGGTTGTGATAACAGAACACCTCCACCTCCAGGTTGTGATAACAGAACACCACCATCTCCAGGTTGTGATACAGAACACCTCCACCTCCAGGTTGTGATACAGAACACCTCCACCTCCAGGTTGTGATAACAGTTCACCTCCACCTCCAGGTTGTGATACAGAACACCTCCACCTCCAGGTTGTGATAACAGAACACCTCCAGGTTGTAATAACAGAACACCTCCAGGTTGTAATAACAGAACACTTCCAGGTTGTGATACAGAACACCTCCACCTCCAGGTTGTGATAACAGAACACCTCCACCTCCAGGTTGTGATAACAGAACACCACCACCTCCAGGTTGTGATACAGAACACCTCCACCTCCAGGTTGTGATAACAGAACACCTCCAGGTTGTGATAACAGAACACCACCACCTCCAGGTTGTGATACAAAACACCTCCACCTCCAGGTTGTGATACAGAACACCTCCAACTACAGGTTGTAATAACAGAACACCTCCACCTCCAGGTTGTGATAACAGAACACCTCCACCTCCAGGTTGTGATAACAGAACACCACCATCTCCAGGTTGTGATACAGAACACCTCCACCTCCAGGTTGTGATACAGAACACCTCCACCTCCAGGTTGTGATAACAGTTCACCTCCACCTCCAGGTTGTGATACAGAACACCTCCACCTCCAGGTTGTGATAACAGAACACCTCCAGGTTGTAATAACAGAACACCTCCAGGTTGTAATAACAGAACACCTCCAGGTTGTGATACAGAACACCTCCACCTCCAGGTTGTGATAACAGAACACCTCCACCTCCAGGTTGTGATAACAGAACACCACCACCTCCAGGTTGTGATACAGAACACCTCCACCTCCAGGTTGTGATAACAGAACACCTCCAGGTTGTGATAACAGAACACCACCACCTCCAGGTTGTGATACAAAACACCTCCACCTCCAGGTTGTGATACAGAACACCTCCAACTACAGGTTGTAATAACAGAACACCTCCACCTCCAGGTTGTGATAACAGAACACCTCCACCTCCAGGTTGTGATAACAGTTCACCTCCACCTCCAGGTTGTGATACAGAACACCTCCACCTCCAGGTTGTGATAACAGAACACCTCCAGGTTGTAATAACAGAACACCTCCAGGTTGTAATAACAGAACACCTCCAGGTTGTGATACAGAACACCTCCACCTCCAGGTTGTGATAACAGAACACCTCCACCTCCAGGTTGTGATAACAGAATACCTCCACCTCCAGGTTGTGATACAGAACACCTCCACCTCCAGGTTGTGATACAGAACACCTCCACCTCCAGGTTGTGATAACAGAACACCTCCACCTCCAGGTTGTGATAACAGAACACCACCACCTCCAGGTTGTGATACAGAACACCACCACCTCCAGGTTGTGATACAGAACACCTCCACCTCCAGGTTGTGATACAGAACACCTCCACCTCCAGGTTGTGATACTGAACACCTCCACCTCCAGGTTGTGATAACAGAACACCTCCACCTCCAGGTTGTGATAACAGAACACCTCCACCTCCAGGTTGTGATAACAGAACACCTCCACCTCCAGGTTGTAATAACAGAACACCTTCACCTCCAGGTTGTGATACCGAACACCTCCACCTCCAGGTTGTGATAACAGAACACCTCCAGGTTGTGAACAACATACGCTTGCTATTTTGACTTATTACACTTATAAACACACAGGCCTCTAAGATGTTACACACCATCCATAACATACCACCCTGCTCTTATCTTTCAAAAACGATTAAAAAGAACGGGAGAAAAGAAGGCCATCAATCCCACCTCCACCTAGATAGAATATTACCGGTGTGTTTTAAGATCTCTTTTAAATATGTCCACAGTTTCGACCCCCCTCAGGTTCTCTGGCAGGCTATTCCAGAGGCTGGGGGCATAGTAACTAAAGACTGCCTCTCCATGCCTCTTGGTCCCCCTCAGGTTCTCTGGCAGGCTATTCCAGAGGCTGGGGGCATAGTAACTAAAGGCTGCCTCTCCATGCCTCTTGGTCCCGCTCAGGTTCTCTGGCAGGCTATTCCAGAGGCTGGGGGCATAGTAACTAAAGGCTGTCTCTCCATGCCTCTTGGTCCCGCTCAGGTTCTCTGGCAGGCTATTCCAGAGGCTGGGGGCATAGTAACTAAGACTGCCTCTCCATGCCTCTTGGTCCCGCTCAGGTTCTCTGGCAGGCTATTCCAGAGGCTGGGGGCATAGTAACTAAAGGCTGTCTCTCCATGCCTCTTGGTCCTAGGCTTTGGGAGAGTTAAAAGACCTGTGCCAGAGGAATCTACTGGGTACAGAACTTAAAAGCATGTCTGACATGTATTGGGGTGCACAATTATGGATTGATTTAAAAACCAATAGAAGAATCGTTAAATTAATTCTAAAACTCACAGGCAGCCAGTGCAGAGATCTTAAAACCGGTGTAATGTGTTCTCTCCGTCTGGTCTTGGTCAGTACCCGTACTGCAGCATTCTGGATGTTTTGTAGATGACCAATGGCTTTCTTGGGTAGACCAGACAGGAGGTAAACAAAGAGGGGATCAATGAGAACCAGAGATACAGTAGGAGGAAACTTGAAAATGTCAACCTCCACTGTAGAAGTACATACTGTAATCCTGTTGCAATAACACACAGCCATAAATCAAACACACACTCACATACAAAAAAAACCTCAACACACACACACACACACACACACAGTCTATGAAAGAGACGCACAAAGACACTCACGCACATCACAATACCTTCGCAAATGGCCGGAAATCTGTTCTGAAGTCTCTGTGTGTCTTCTCTCCTCAGAGTCTAATAACACGTAGCTTACTGAGGAACACCTGACATTACCCTGTCAGTAAGTCAGCCAGACACTCTCCTCCTCGACCAATAACTGTCTGACATTCTTTCCTGCCCTCTCCTCAACGCCACAGCGGAGTGGAACGTAGAGAGAGCGTCTGGCCAACGTCTGTTTGTCTGTCTTTCTGAGAACTCTCTCACTCAAACCTCCAGACAGTGAGTTGAGATAAGAGTCGTAGCTTTCGGTTCTCACTTCTGACTGCCTCTCCTTCTGCTTGAGCACCAGCTAGAAGTCCCACTTCCCTTCTCTTTCTGTCTTTGCTTTCCTGCCCTCTCTCCCTCGCTGTTCTTTTTAATCCGTTCTGAAATCAGGGAAAGCCCTGGCTGCCACTGTGCCGACTTCTCTTACCAGAGCAACAACATTCGTTTTTTAAAAATATAAAACAAAGCAGGATGCAGGGGCTAAAGAAGCTCTGGTGACTAATTCCTATTCATGTGTGGGGAGGGACACACACACACACACACACACACACACACACACACACACACACACACACACACACACACACACACACACACACACACACACACACACACACACACACAACAGTAGATTAGCCACTAACCCACTTGTGATGAGCAGCAACCTCCCACGCCACCACAGCAGCTATAAATACACATTGATCTGTCCTGAGTATTGATACTATCTGCTGCTGCACAACAAGCTCTCACCTCACTAACCGACGAGGACAATCAAAGTTCAAACATACACGCACGGGGACTAACGGGTGCTGCTAACGCACGGGGACTAATGAGTGTTGCTAACGCACAGGGACTAATGAGTGTTGCTAACGCACGGGGACTAATGAGTGTTGCTAACGCACAGGGACTAATGAGTGTTGCTAACGCACAGGGACCAATGAGTGTTGCTAACGCACAGGGACCAATGAGTGTTGCTAACGCACAGGGACTAATGAGTGTTGCTAACGCACGGGGACTAATCAGTGTTGCTAACGCACGGGGACTAATGAGTGTTGCTAACGCACAGGGACTAATGAGTGTTGCTAACGCACAGGGACTAACGGGTGCTGCTAACACACGGGGACTAATGAGTGTTGCTAACGCACGGGGACTAATGAGTGTTGCTAACGCACGGGGACGAATGAGTGTTGCTAACGCACAGGGACTAACGGGTGCTGCTAACACACGGGGACTAATGAGTGTTGCTAACGCACGGGGACTAATGAGTGTTGCTAACGCACGGGGACTAATGAGTGTTGCTAACGCACGGGGACTAATGAGTGTTGCTAATACACAGGGACTAATGAGTGTTGCTAACGCACGGGGACTAATGAGTGTTGCTAACGCAAGGGGACTAATGAGTGTTGCTAACGTACGGGGACTAGTGAGTGTTGCTAACGCACGGGGACTAATGAGTGTTGCTAACGCACGGGGACTAATGAGTGTTGCTAACGCACGGGGACTAATGAGTGTTGCTAATGCACGGGGACTAATGAGTGTTGCTAACGCACGGGGACTAGTGAGTGTTGCTAACGCACGGGGACTAATGAGTGTTGCTAATGCACGGGGACTAATGAGTGTTGCTAACGCACGGGGACTAATGAGTGTTGCTAACGCACGGGGACTAGTGAGTGTTGCTAACGCACAGGGACTAATGAGTGTTGCTAACGCACGGAGACTAATGAGTGTTGCTAACGCACGGGGACTAATGAGTGTTGCTAACGCACGGGGACTAGTGAGTGTTGCTAACGCACGGGGACTAATGAGTGTTGCTAACGCACGGGGACTAATGATTGTTGCTAACGCACGGGGACTAACGGGTGCTGCTAACGCACAGGGACTGAGTGTTGCTAACGCACGGGGACTAATGAGTGTTGCTAACGCACAGGGACTGAGTGTTGCTAACGCACGGGGACTAATGAGTGTTGCTAACGCACGGGGACTAATGAGTGTTGCTAACGCACGGGGACTAATGAGTGTTGCTAACGCACGGGGACTAATGAGTGTTGCTAACGCACGGGGACTAATGAGTGTTGCTAACGCACGGGACTAATGAGTGTTGCTAACGCACGGGGACTAGTGAGTGTTGCTAACGCACAGGGACTAATGAGTGTTGCTAACGCACGGGGACTAATAAGTGTTGCTAACGCACGGGGACTAATGAGTGTTGCTAACGCACGGGGACTAACGGGTGCTGCTAACGCACAGGGACTGAGTGTTGCTAACGCACGGGGACTAATGAGTGTTGCTAACGCACGGGGACAAATGAGTGTTGCTAACGCACAGGGACTAATGAGTGTTGCTAACGCACTGGGACTGAGTGTTGCTAACACACAGGGGTAGTGAAATAGACACAGAACACGCTCACAAATACACGGAAAAAGAAACAGACACAGGGGAACTCGCGCACACTGCTGGAAGTCTCAGTAAAGTGACTGTTGAACATTGTGCACTGTAGCCTGGCTGTTGATGGCTGTGCTGTGTGGTTCAGGTTGACCTGCTGCTACCTGGGATCACCATGTTACTCTCTCTGCAGGATGGTGCTCCCGCAGCCAACCCTCAGTCTGTCTGTGTGTCTGGTTACAGACGGATCTGAGTAGTGAGTGTGTTGTTGGAGTCAGTCACCGTTAGTCATGGCACGCACACACACAAGTACAGACGCACCAACACACATACTTATGTAAAATCACACATACCCACTTTTTATTTTTACAAAGCACACTTGAAGAGCACTGAGTCACAGCCCAGCAGTTTCTATGCAGAATTTGTAGTCACACACACACACACACACACACACACACACACACACAGTGTGAGCTCACACACACACACACACCTTTTCTCTCACCTCCCTCCAGTAAGAGAGGAGGAGAAGAACGTGGAGAAGGAGGAGAGATGGCTGGCGATAAGGGAGTGAAGTTAGTAAGTGAGAGTTACAGGCAGCTTAGAAATCCCCAGACAGTCAAAGTCTATCTATCCAGAGCAAGGTGAGCTGTAGTGAGCTCAGAAACCACCTTGCCTCACCATTTCTTCCCATGGCAGCAGCGGCTAAAGGAAGACGGCCCTCATGTTACGCAAGAGGATGATGTCACTGCCAGCAAGCAGTAAACCACCCACTCCCTCCCTCCCTCTACTCCCCACCCCTCATCCAACCCTCTCTCATCCAGCATCATCCCCCCTACTCATATGCCTCCTTCTTAGCCCGTCAGAGACGGCGCCGTAGAAGATGGCTGACGTTTTAAGTGCTCCTAAACGATTGGGTTTTTAATGTTTGTTTTTTTGCGTTGTTTGTCATTTATTTCTTTACTTATTTTGAACATAATATTGCTGCTACTGTCTCTTATGACTGAAAATAACAGACATCAGAACAGCGATTACTCACCAACTAGCAGAAGCTTTTTTCTTTCCTTTAACGACCCCGATGTGAACGACATTCTGCTTTCCCGGGAACAGGCCCAAATCTCCGTCATTTGCGTGAAGAGACGATGGAGAAAAAGAGTACGCAGGAGGGCTGCCTTCTGAGAATTCGTAGGCGATCGAATAAACCCCCCCTGCCTTCCGTTTTTCGAGCTAACGTGGAAAATGAAATCGACAACCTATGAGGAAGATTAAACTACCAACGGGACATTAAAAACTGTAATATCTTATGCTTCATGGAGTCGTGGCTGAACGACGACATTATCAACATACAGCTGGCTGGTTATACGATATCTAAGGAAGTCTCAAGGTTTTGCTTGTAGACCACACTATCTACCTACAGGTTTTCATCTGTATTTTTCTAGCTGTCTACCTACCTCCACAGACCGATGCTGGCACTAAGACCGCACTCAATGAGCTGTATTCTGCCATAAGCAAACAGGAAAACACTCATCCAGAGGCGGTGCTCCTAGTGGCCAGGGACATTAAAGCAGGGAAACTTAAATCTGTTTTACCAAATATCTATCAGCATGTTAAATGTGCAACCAGAGGGAAAAAAAACTCTAGACCACCTTTACTCCACACACAGAGACACGTACAGTCGTTGCCAAAAGTTTTGAGAATGACACAAATATTAATTTTCACAAAGTCTGCTGCCTCAGTTTGTATGATGGCAATTTGCATATACTCCAGAATGTTATGAAGAGTGATCAGATGAATTGCAATTAATTGCCAAGTCCCTCTTCGCCATGCAAATGAACTGAATACCAAAGAAACATTTCAGCTGCCCTGCCACAAAAGGACCAGCTGACATCATGTCAGTGATTCTCTCGTTAACACAGGTGTGAGTGTTGATGAGGACAAGGCTGGAGATCACTCTGTCATGCTGATTGAGTTCGAATAAAAGACTGGAAGCTTCAAAAGGAGGGTGGTGCTTGGAATCAATGTTCTTCCTCTGTCAAACATGGTTACCTGCAAGGAAACACGTGTCGTCATCATTGCTTTGCACAAAAAAGGGCTTCACAGGCAAGGATATTGCTGCCAGTAAGACTGCATCTAAATCAACCATTTATCGGATCATCAAGAACATCAAGGAGAGCAGTTCAATTGTTGTGAAGAAGGCTTCAGGGCGCCCAAAAAAGTCCAGCAAGCACCAGGACCGTCTCCTAAAGTTAATTCAGCTGCGGAATGAGGGCACCACCAGTACAGAGCTTGCTCAGGAATGGCAGCAGGCAGGTGTGAGTACATCTGCACGCACAGTGTGTCGAAGACTTTTGGAGGGTGGCCTGGTGTCAAGAAGGGCAGCAAAGAAGCCACTTCTCTCCAGGAAAAACATAGGGACAGACTGATATTCTGCAAAAGGTACAGGGATCGGACTGCTGAGGAATGGGGTAAAGTCATTTTCTCTGATTAATCCCCTTTCCCATTGTTTGGGGCATCCGGAAAAAAGCTTGTCCGGAGAAGACAAGGTGAGCGCTACCATCAGTCCTGTGTCATGCCAACAGTAAAGCATCCTGAGACCATTCATGTGTGGGGTTGCTTCTCAGCCAAGGGAGTGGGCTCACTCACAATTTTGCCTAAGAACACAGCCATGAATAAAGAATGGTACCAACACATCCTCCGAGAGAAACTTCTCCCAACCATCTAGGAACAGTTTGGTGATGAACAACGCCTTTTCCAGCATGTTGGAGCCCCTTGTTATAAGGCAAAAGTGATAACTAAGTGGCTCGGGGAACAAAACATCGATATTTTGGGTCCATGGCCAGGAAACTCCCCAGACCTTAATCCCATTGAGAACTTGTGGTCAATCCCCAAGAGGCGGGTGGACAAACAAAAACCCACAAATTCTGACAAACTCCAAGCATTGATTATGCAAGAATGGGCTGCCATCAGTCAGGATGTGGCCCAGAAGTTAATTGACAGCATGCCAGGGCAGATTGCAGAGGTCTTGAAAAAGAAGGGCAACACTGCAAATATTGACTCTTTGCACCATCTTCATTTAATTGTCAATAAAAGCCTTTGACACTTTTGAAATGCTTGTAATTATACTTCAGAATTCCATAGTAACATCTGACAAAAATATCTAAAGACACTGAAGCAGCAAACTTTGTGAAAATGTATATTTGTGTCATTCTCAAAACTTTTGGCCACAACTGTACAAAGCTCTCCCTTGCCCTCCATTTGGCAAATCTGACCATAATTCTATCCTCCAGATTCCTGCTTACAAGCAAAAATTAAAGCAGGAAGCACCAGACTCGGTCAATAAAAAACTGGTCAGATGAAGCAGATGCTAAGCTACAGGACTGTTTTGCAAGCACAGCACATCAGTCATTGGCTTCATCAATAACTGCATCGATGTCGTCCGCACAGTGACCGTACATACATATCCCAACCAGAAGCCAAGGATTACAGGTAACATATGCACTGAGCTACAGCTGCCGCTTTCAAGGAGCGGGAGTCTAACCCGGAAGCTTAAAAGAAATCCCGCTATGCCCTTCGACGAACCATCAAACAGGCAAAGTGTCAATACAGGACTAAGATCGAATTGTACTACACTGGCTCCAACGCTTGTTGGATGTGGCTGGGCTTGCAAACCATTACAGACCACAAAGGGAAGCACAGCTGAGAGCTGCCCAGTGTCACGAGCCTACCAGATGAGCTAAACTACTTCTATGCTCGCTTCGAGGCAAATAACACTGAAACATGCATGAGAGCACCGGCTGTTCCAGTCGGCTGTGAGACCACGCTCTCCATAGCCGATGTGAGTAAGACCTTTAAACAGGTCAACATTCACAATGCCGATGGGCCAGACGGATTACCAGGACGTGTTCTGCGAGCATGCGCTGACCAAATGGCAAGTGTCTTCACTGACCTCTCCCTGTCCGTGTCTGTAATACCAACATGTTTTAAGCAGACCACCATAGTCCCTGTGCCCAAGAACACTAAGGTAACCTGCTTAAATGACTACCAATCCGTAGCACTCACCTCTGTAGCCATTAAGTGCTTTGAAAGGCTGGTCATGGCTCACATCAACACCATTATCCCAGAAACCCTAGACCCACTCTAATTTGCATACCGCCCCAAAAGATCCAAAGATGATGCAAATCTCTATTGCACTCCACACTGTCCTTTCCCACCTGGACAAAAGGAACAGCTACGTGAGAATGCTACTCACTGACTACAGCTCAGCGTTCAACACCATAGTGCCCTCAAAGCTCATCAATAAGCTAAGGACCCTGGGACTAAACACCTCCCTCTGCAACTGGATCCTGGACTTCCTGACGGGCCGAGCCCAGGTGGTAAGGGTAGGTAACGACATCTGCCACGCTGATCCTCAACATGGGGGCCCCTCAGGGGGGCATGCTCAGTCCCCTCCTGTATTTCCTGTTCACTCATGACTGCACGGCCAGGCACGACTCCAACACCATCATTAGGTTTGCCGATGACACAACAGTGATAGGCCTGATCACAGACAACGACGAGACAACCTATAGGGAGGAGGTCAGAGGCCTGGCCGTGTGGTGCCAGGACAACAACCTCTCCCTCAACGTGATCAAGACAAAAGAGATGATTGTGGACTAAAGGAGAAGGAGAACCGAGCACTCCCCCATTCTCATCGACGGGGCTGCAGTGGAGCAGGTTGAGAGCTTCAAGTTCCTTGGTGTCCACATCACCAACAAAACTAACATGGTGAAAGCACACCAAGACAGTCATGATGAGGGCACAACAAAACCTATTCCCCCTCATGAGACTGAAAAGATTTGGCATGGGTCCTCAGATCCTCAAAAGGTTCTACAGATGCACCATCGAGAGCATCTTGACTGGTTGCATCACTGCCTGGTATGGCAACTGCTCGGCCTCCAACCGCAGGGCACTACAGAGGGTAGTGCGTATAGCCCAGTACATCACTGGGGCCAAGCTTCCTGCCTTCCAGGACCTCTATACCAGGCAATGTCAGAGGAAGGCCATAAAAATGGTCAAAGACTCCAGCCACCCTAATCATAGACTGTTCTCTCTCTGCTACCGCACGGCAAGCGGTACCGGAGCGTCAAGTCTAGGTCCAAGAGGCTTCTAAACAGCTTCTACCCCCAAGCCATAAGACTCCTGAACATCTAATCAAATGGTTACCCAGGCTATTTGCATTGCCCCCCCCTTTTACACAGCTGCTACTCTCTGTTATTATCTATGCATAGTCACTTTAATAACTCTACCTACATGTAAATATTACCTCAATTACCGTGACTAACCGGTGCCCCCGCACATTGATCCTGTACCGGTACCCCCTGTATATAGTCTCACTATTGTTATTTTACTGCTGCTCTTTAACTACTTGTTACTTTTATTTCTTATTCTTATTTGTATTTTTTGAACTGCACTGTTGGTTAGGGGCTTGTAAATAAGCATTTCACTGTAAGGTCTACACCTGTTTTATTCGGCACGTGACCTTTTTTTTTTTACAGTACAACACCTTTCTCTCTCTCCCTCCCCTCTCTCTCCCCTCTCTCTCTCTCCTCTCTCTCTCTCTCTCTCCCCAACATGTTTCCCTCTTTTGTTTCATCGCTCCATTTCTCAATCTGTGTCCTGAACAGTTTCTCTCCTTCTCTCTTAACAGACTGATTCAGTCTCTCACTTGTTGCTGCTGATGGTAGTGGGGGCATTTATTCAGAGACCTGCCTTTGGAGCCCTAAATCACACCCTATTCCCTAGGAATATTAGGGTATAAGATGCCATTTGTGAGGCAGCCTGGAAAGAAACACTGGTGTCATGGCTGACTGGTATCTCTGTTAGAAAAAGCTGTTTCCACACTCTGGTCAACAAACCTAGGGGCCACATCGCAAATAGCACCCTATTCCGTATATAGTGCACTACTTTTGTCCAGGGCCCATAGAGGAATAGGGTGTGATTTGGGACGAAACCGATAGCTTGTGTTGTTGCAGCAGCCTGATGGAGGCTTGATGCCACGGCTTGACCTGTCAGGAAGAGTGGAGCTTGATTTTCCCATGGTAAACCTCCTCCTTCAGTCCAGACAATACATCAATGCCTCACACCTGACTGCCACCTGTCAGTGCGGGCAGTGCTGCCTGCAGTCATTGGAGAACAGTGACTGAGAGGTAAGGAACCTTCTGACCCGTCAGGAGTGTGTGTGTGTGTGTGTGTGTGTGTGTGTGTGTGTGTGTGTGTGTGTGTGTGTGTGTGTGTGTGTGTGTGTGTGTGTGTGTGTGTGTGTGTGTGTTTCTAATATTGGCCTGACTGATCCTGCTAACCCCACTTTTTCCTGATGACTCACACACCTGCAGTGGTGGCTTTCAACTTGTCAACATCGACCCACCCGCTGGAATCCACCAGGCTCGACCCACCCGCTGGAATCCACCAGGCTCGACCCACCCGCTGGAATCCACCAGGCTCAGACAACCAAGGACGAGGCCATCAGGATCAAACCACCAAGGACGAGGCCTTCCTGACAGGGTCTTTGTCTTTCCATGAAGAGACAGAGACCCTCTTAGACCATCACACCTAATTTCCTCATCCACCTCCTACAAATCCATACACTACCCACAAACAAACAGACAGACACACAAACAAGACAATCATTCCTGGAACTGACTGTCTCACAGGGCACATGCACAGACAGCTAGACCGGTACAGTGATTTGTGTGAATGAATCCATGAAGAGACAGAGACCTTCTTAGAACAGATAAACAGAAGTGACTGTTTACTGACCTGTCTGTCTGACTCCCTGGCTGTGACTGTCGATCCTACTGACCTGTCTGTCTGACTCCCTGGCTGTGACTGTCGATCCTACTGACCTGTCTGTCTGACTCCCTGTACCGCCCTTACAGAAACCAAGTACCGCCCTTACAGAAACCAAGTACCGCCCTTAACCGCCCTCACAGAAACCAAGTACCGCCCTCACAGAAACCAAGTACCGCCCTTACAGAAACCAAGTACCGCCCTTACAGAAACCAAGTACCGCCCTCACAAAAACCAAGTACCGCCCTCACAGAAACCAAGTACCGCCCTCACAGAAACCAAGTACCGCCCTCACAGAAACCAAGTACCGCCCTCACAGAAACCAAGTACCGCCCTTACAGAAACCAAGTACCGCCCTCACAGAAACCAAGTACCGCCCTCACAGAAACCAAGTACCGCCCTCACAGAAACCAAGTACCGCCCTCACAGAAACCAAGTACCGCCCTCACAGAAACCAAGTACCGCCCTTACAGAAACCAAGTACCGCCCGCCCTTACAGAAACCAAGTACCGCCCGCCCTTACAGAAACCAAGTACCGCCCGCCCTTACAGAAACCAAGTATCGCCCTTACAGAAACCAAGTATCGCCCTTACAGAAACCAAGTATCGCCCTCACAGAAACCAAGTACCGCCCCGCCCTTACAGAAACCAAGTATCGCCCTTACAGAAACCAAGTACCGCCCGCCCTTACAGAAACCAAGTACCGCCCTTACAGAAACCAAGTACCGCCCTTACAGAAACCAAGTATCGCCCTTACAGAAACCAAGTATCGCCCTTTCAGAAACCAAGTATCGCCCTTTCAGAAACCAAGTATCGCCCTTACAGAAACCAAGTATCGCCCTTACAGAAACCAAGTATCGCCCTTACAGAAACCAAGTATCGCCCTTACAGAAACCAAGTATCGCCCTCACAGAAACCAAGTACCGCCCTCACCAAGTATCGCCCTTACAGAACCCAGGAGGACATTACACAACAATGCAGCAGCCACTTAACACAAAACAAACAAATCTCTCAATTCATCATGTCAGAGAGCTTGTCATGTTGTCCATCGCAGAGGGAGCGTCAATCAACTGAACCTGAAACCATCCTTCTCTAAATCCTTACAAAGCCAGCCAGGAATAACTTCAGTACATTACACAAGCAACATACCAGTTCAATTCTCTATAGACAATCACGTTAGACGGCTTGGTGTGCTGTTCATGTCAGACCCTTCTTCAAAAGGGACCTTGAATAGTACACTACAACAACAAACATTAAAACAAAGCAGCTGTTAACAATAAAAGAAACCTGTCTAGAGCAATTCCTTCACAATAAATGTTAGATAGATTGATGTGCTGCTTATTACAGAGATCCTTCAACTTGATTCAATTGGACCTTGAAAACGATTGTCCTAAGAATGTCCTGCCTCACAACACATCACTAAGTGGCTGCGTCCCAAATTACATCCCATTCCCTATATTAGGGGTACGGAACTCTTACACTACGGGGTCCGGAGCCCAATGTTCACTCTAAATGTTTTAGGGCACTGAGCAAATTTCAGGTCTGCTGAGCGCAAACTTGAACGTTGTGATATTTCTGCTTAACTTCCAGCACGCGTTTACCGTGAACTCTGAGGCTGTACCTGCTTTAAGTTACAGTTTTAACAGTGGTCAAGTAGGCTGCTGTGTCTATTTGATCATAATGAAGGCCTACCAGAGTGGCCTACAATCAAAAACAATGGAGAAATTGCATCCCATAACATTTTACCATGGAAATAGCTGTTCTATCATTCAGCCTACAGTAATAGCCAACGTGTGGTGTTCAACGTAGACCTACATTCCATGAGTCTGAAAAAAACATGCAGGGCTTGACATTAACCTGTTTATCCACTTGTTCTTCAGACAAGGAGGTGACTGGAAATGTTGTGGTGTTTGATGCAAGAAACCACATTATTATCCCCATACCACTATTACAGAGAATCAAATGTTACCATCTGCCTATTGGCTACTTAGCTTATTCAAGCCTGTCCATTTAAGAAGAAAAAAAAAAAAGCTCTTTACCTGACTCGCTTTTTAAAGATGGCTAGAAATGCACACGTTTTGTGCTCTTGTAGGAAGTAATCACTCCTCCATTAATGATTAGCTATAACTGTGCTAATAACTCACTGACTAGCAAAGAATATGAACAAATGTGTTCAGGTGGCTACATGAAGCTCTCGCTACTCACGACCGCACATGCTGTAAACACAGTCCAGTTCAAACTGAATGGCACAGATCCATATATGGCAACGGTCTATTTGCATATAGGGATACTTTAGCTCTGATTGGTTTATGGCGCACCGGTCTGTGTATAGTATGGGCCTGAGTCGTGCCTGTCAATGCAATAGAATCCTACTCCGATGCGTTCTGCCTACAACAAAATCTCTTGCATAGTTAGGTTTGTTTGGGGATGTTGCATTGAATATTGCGTTGATTCGATCACAATTCCCACAGTAAAGAGAAACGTTGATAGTGTTAACTAACGTGGAAAACTCTACAAAGTTCAATCTCATGCTTCTCTGCGCGGGCTGGTATTTGTTCTGTGCGGCAGTCCTGGGGGAGCTGCGCGCAGCTTAGCGGGAACATTGCTAGAGCCTGCTGGTTTTCTGTTCTACCTGATAATTAAAATGGCACCCACCTGGTGTCCCAGGTCTAAACCAGTCCCTGATTAGAGGAGAACAAGGGAGACAAAAAACGCAGTGGAACTGGTAAGCATTTCACTGTAAGGTCTGTTGTATTCGGCGCACGTGACAAATAAACTTTGATTTGATTCCAGGTCAAGAGTTGAGTTTGGGAATTCTATTTAAGCAATAAGGTATATGGCCATTATACCATGGCTAAGGGCAGTTCTTAGGCACGATGCATCGCAGAGTGCCTGGACACAGCCCTTAGCCGTGGTTTATTGCCCATATACCACAAAACCCAGAGGTGCCTTATTGCTATTATAAACTGATTACCAATGTAATTAAAGCAGTAAAAATAAATGTTTTGTCATACCCGTAGTATACGGTCCATTATACCATGGCGGTCAGCCAATCAGCATTCATGGCTCGAATCACCCAGTTATATATGTATATATATTCCCTTTTGGAGAGGTAGTGGTCAGTAGTAGTACACTATGCTGAGAATAGAGATCCATGTGGGACAAATCCTGGGTGGCTAAAAAAAATTGAAGTCTGGGAGAGCCAATGAGGCGAGGCGATGGGATAATCACTAATGGACACCAGTGTATTCTGGGTAAATTGACATTCCCTTTGTATAGGTAAGTCTTCAGGTAAAGATGTTCACGAAGCCATTTGCTGCAGGGCGAGGCTACAGCTTCCCTTCCCCAAGGACCTAATTGTTACTCCGTCTAACCAGACAATGTGCGACAGTAAACTGAAGATGTGTCTGAAATAGCAGCCTTTTCCTTAGGTAGTGCACTATTTTTAACCAGTGTGTGCATGTAAGACCGGAGTCAATTGTGCTTGTTTCATACAGTCTTACATATGCTAATGTCTGTTCATGTAAGCACAGGCAACCACTGCTGCAGTGCATCCATCCAGAACGCTGCACTTCAATGTTATGACCTCTGAATGGAAGGGCTCTTTAAATGTGTCAGATTGTTGTCTAATGTGTGTTCTGTATGCATTCAACATCACATGAAGTATCAGATCAGCTATTAGAGAGTCAGGCAGCTAACTGTGTCTCATTGATAGTAATGACCAACATGGCCAATGGGTCATTGGCATAGTCTATTTCACAAATGGCACAACATACCCTATATGTGGTTGTTCTACTGGATATTATAGGTGAATGCACCAATTTGTAAGTCGCTCTGGATAAGAGCGTCTGCTAAATGACTTAAATGTAAATATAGTGCACTACTTTTGACCAGGACCCATGTAGGGATTAAGACAGCCATTTTGGGAAGCAGCCATGGAGCATGAAAAAAACAAACAGCAACACAATACATTGATGGGTCAATGAACCAATGCTGCAGTATTTGAGGATGAGGGGTGTCCTTATTGGACTAGAGATGGTGAATGGACAAATAAGGAATCGAGGAAAAAAGTGGTGATTTAAACTCCAGCTGAGGAAATCATGGACTCAAATGAGCATGTTATCGTTGCCAGCGAGGAGACTAGCTGTTATGGTTCTTTCTCCAAGTAAGTCACTGTGGAGCAGAAACTGTGGGTAACACTGCATGGCTGTCCTCCCTGTCCGGTGGATCTAAGCTGACATCCACAGCACACTCTGTACAGTTACAGTACCATCCCTCCCTCCCCCCTTCTCTATAGTTACAGTACCATCCCTCCCCCCCTTCTCTATAGTTACAGTACCATCCCTCCCCCCCTTCTCTATAGTTACAGTACCATCCCTCCCCCCCTTCTCTATAGTTACAGTACCATCCCTCCCCCCCTTCTCTATAGTTACAGTACCATCCCTCCCCCCTTCTCTATAGTTACAGTACCATCCCTCCCCCCCTTCTCTATAGTTACAGTACCATCCCTCCCCCCTTCTCTATAGTTACAGTACCATCCCTCCCCCCCTTCTCTATAGTTACAGTACCATCCCTCCCCCCCTTCTCTATAGTTACAGTACCATCCCTCCCCCCCTTCTCTATAGTTACAGTACCATCCCTCCCTCCCTTCTCTATAGTTACAGTACCATCCCTCCCCCCTTCTCTATAGTTACAGTACCATCCCTCCCCCCTTCTCTACAGTTACAGTACCATCCCTCCCCCCCTTCTCTACAGTTACAGTACCATCCCTCCCCCCCTTCTCTATAGTTACAGTACCATCCCTCCCTTCTCTAGCTATGATCTCCCCACCGACTTGCACCACTATTTTCTCTCCACTCACTCTGGCTTGCTGAATTCCCAGCATTCCCTCTCTCTCTCTACCTCCACCATGTCTCTCGCTCTCTCTCCCTCATCCTAGAAGGCTCCCGCAGTAGGACACAAGGAACATCACCTGCACACTAAGACTCATACTGCTCCGTTGCCTGGCAACCATTACATAAATGGTTTGCACAAGCAAAGAACAGGCATTGCCAGCACACTGCGCACACACACACACACACACACACACACACAACCACCCTTTTAAGGGTTTCCGGCTAGCATATGTCAGTTTTACTCTCTTTTTTCCCCCCAAAGAAATACTTTTTTATTTTAACTCCAGAGAATTAGCTATCCCACATCCCAAACAGAGATTTAGCTATCCCACATCCCACATTCTAAACAGAGAATTAGCCATCCCACATCCCATCCCAAACAGAGAATTAGCTATCCCACATCCCATTCTAAACAGAGAATTAGCTATCCCACATCCCATCCTAAACAGAGAATTAGCTATCCCACATCCCAAACAGAGAATTAGCCATCCCACATCCCATCCTAAACAGAGAATTAGCTATCCCACATCCCAAACAGAGAATTAGCTAATCCACATCACATTCTAAACAGAGAATTAGCTATCCCACATCCCATTCTAAACAGAGAATTAGCTATCCCACATCCCATCCTAAACAGAGAATTAGCTATCCCACATCCCATTCTAAACAGAGAATTAGCTATCCCACATCACATTCTAAACAGAGAATTAGCCATCCCACATCCCATCCTAAACAGAGAATTAGCTATCCCACATCCCAAACAGAGAATTAGCTATCCCACATCACATCCCAAACAGAGAATTAGCTATCCCACATCCCATCCCAAACAGAGAATTAGCTATCCCACATCCCATCCTAAACAGAGAATTAGCTATCCCACATCCCAAACAGAGAATTAGCTATCCCACATCCCATCCTAAACAGAGAATTAGCTATCCCACATCCCATCCTAAACAGAGAATTCGCTATCCCACATCTCATCCTAAACAGAGCCTGGGAGAAAACAGATCGCAGTACGTTCACGTCACACAGAGGCCGTGTTTCTCTGTGAATTACACATTCTCTGAAGTCAATCAGATACACAGATCTCTCTCTCCTCCCTCGCTGTGTCATGATTCCTCAACAAGTCTCAAAACAACATGTGCAGTCCAACAATTGGACCATTTCATGACCGCAGCGGACCCCTCCCTCCGTTCCAGGTTTCTGTTGCTGGCGAGGATGAAGGACAAATGAAAGGCGGCTGGGCGTCTCCCACTCTGATTTCCCCCTCAGTCCCGGTCGGTCGTACGCCAACGTGTCCCTTTCTAAGCCAAAATCAGCATTGCTCTAGCAAGGTTCCAGGAAGTGATGTTGGAGCGCAGGGTTACTGAACTCACCTGTGGAGCAAGGAGGAGAGTGTGTACACGTACGTGTGTGTGTGTGCGCGCGTGCATCCATCCATGTGCGTTCGAATGTCAAGTCTAGTGGGGAGCTCTTCACTCTAAAAATGGTCAACAATTTCAGGCTCAATGATTCAGTCCAGCGGCTTGATAAATGATGGAAATAGTTGCCATTACACTAGCCCATACAGACACAGAAGAAGACACACACAACATAACACAGTCAGGTTGTCAGACCTACTGGCATCAGGCGGCAGCCTAGTGAAGTCAGACCTACTGGCATCAGGGGGCAGCCTAGTGATGTCAGACCTACTGGCATCAGGGGGCAGCCTAGTGATGTCAGACCTACTGGCATCAGGAGGCAGCCTAGTGATGTCAGACCTACTGGCATCAGGGGGCAGCCTAGTGATGTCAGACCTACTGGCATCAGGGGGCAGCCTAGTGATGTCAGACCTATTGGCATCAGGGGCAGCCTAGTGATGTCAGACCTACTGGCATCAGGGGGCAGCCTAGTGATGTCAGACCTACTGGCATCAGGGGGCAGCCTAGTGATGTCAGACCTACTGGCATCAGGGGGCAGCCTAGTGATATCAGACCTAGTGGCATCAGGAGGCAGCCTAGTGATGTCAGACATAGTGGCATCAGGGGGCAGCCTAGTGATGTCAGACCTAGTGGCATCAGGGGGCAGCCTAGTGATGTCAGACCAACTGGCATCAGGGGGCAGCCTAGTGATGTCAGACCAACTGGCATCAGGGGGCAGCCTAGTGATGTCAGACCTACTGGCATCAGGGGGCAGCCTAGTGATGTCAGACCTAGTGGCATCAGGGGGCAGCCTAGTGATGTCAGACCTACTGGCATCAGGGGGCAGCCTAGTGATGTCAGACCTACTGGCATCAGGAGGCAGCCTAGTGATGTCAGACCAACTGGCATCAGGGGGCAACCTAGTGATGTCAGACCTACTGGCATGAGGGGGCAACCTAGTGATGTCAGACCTACTGGCATCAGGAGGCAGCCTTGTGTTCTAAATGTCAGAGTGGGTGGCTGAGTTCAGCTGAGAGACATATAGGGAGCTGTCTAATGAACACAAACTCAGCCTTGGCTCAGAACAGGATCCCTCCGTTCTGACAGGTAAATGCTGTTGGCCATCACTTAATGAAAACCATCTTTAGTTCCGTTATTAAAGGGTAAGGCACATTCTGAGAAGTACTGGAAGGATTTTCACTGGAGGCAGAGACACACAAACACAGTGAACACAGACACAGTGAACACAGACACACACAGGGACTTTTCAGAGCAGGCAGGTAGGCGGTGTTAGCGTTGGCATTAGTCACCATGTGGTGTCTGATAAACAGCAGTGGGTTTGAAAGACATTAAAAAACTAAACCGTCTGAATAAAGCATATGGTTCTAGAAGAGGTAGCCTCAAACACACAGAGAGAGAAAGACGTTGAGACTGGTCTACTACTATTACTTTTATTTATTATTATTCTCATTAATATTGTTGCTGTTAATGCTAATCCCATTTCCACTATTACTATGATTGATGCCTTTTTACTGTTGGTCCCACCATGTTGTGTTATGTGTATACTTTGACAATGTAAGTCATTTAACTTGCCATGTCAATAAAGTCTACTGGGGAGGGGGAGAGAGAGAGATTTGTTGATTTAAAAAAAGCTTGACTCAATTTGGCATGAGGGTCTGCTATACAAATTGATGGAAAGTGGTGCTGGAGGAAAAACATACGACATTATAAAATCCATGTACACAAACAATGTGTGCGGTTAAAATTGGCAAAAAAACATTTCTTTCCACAGGGCCGTGGTGTGAGACAGGGATGCAGCTTAATCCCCACCCTCTTCAACATATATATCAACGAATTGGCGAGGGCACTAGAACAGTCTGCAGCACCCGGCCTCACCCTACTAGAATCTGAAGTCAAATGTCTACTGTTTGCTGATGATCTGGTGCTTCTGTCACCAACCAAGGAGGGCCTACAGCAGCACCTAGATCTTCTGCACAGATTCTGTCAGACCTGGGCCCTGACAGTAAATCTCAGTGAGACAAAAACAATGGTGTTCCAAAAAAGGTCCAGTTGCCAGGACCACAAATACAAATTCCATCTAGACACCGTTGCCCTAGAGCACACAAAAAAACTATACATACCTTGGCCTAAACATCAGCACCACAGGTAACTTCCACAAAGCTGTGAACGAGCTGAGAGACAAGGCAAGAATGGCCTTCTATGCCATCAAAAGGAACATTCCCTGTGGCTCAGTTGGTAGAGCATGGTGTGTGCAACGCCAGGGTTGTGGGTTCGATTCCCATGGGGGGCCAGTACAAAAAAAAAAAAAAAAAATGCATGAAATTAAAATGAAATGTATGTATTCACTACTGTAAGTCACTCTGGATAAGAGTGTCTGCTAAATGACTAAAATGTAAATGTAACATAAAATTCGACATACCAATTAGCATCTGGCTAAAAAAATACTTGAATCAGTTATAGAACCCATTGTCCTTTATGGTTGTGAGGTCTGGGGTCCTCTCACCAACCAAGAACTCACAAAAATGGGACAAATACCAAATTGAGAGACTGCATGCAGAATTCTGCAAAACTATCCTTCGTGTTCAACGTAAAACACCAAATAATGCATGCAGAATTAGGCCCGATACCCGCTAATTATCAACATCCATCCAGAGCTGTTAAATTCTACAACCACCCAAAAGAAAGTGATTACAAAGCATTCACCTACAGAGAGATGAACCTGGAGAAACGTCCCATAAGTAAACTGGTCCTGATGCTCTGTCCACAAACACAAACCACAGAGCCCCAGGACAGCAACACAATTAGATCCAACCAAATCATGAGAAAACAAAAAGATAATTACTTGACACATTGGAAAGAATTAACAGAAAAACGAGAGACAGAGAGAGAGAGGAGACATGCTGCAGATGAGATAGCAGCAGACAGCCACCCCCCACTTCTCTTCAGTTACAGCGAGAGAGAGCAGAAAAACAGAGAGAAAGAACAACACAAGTGTTCCAATCCCACAGCTTCAAAAATGAACTTGTACGAACTATGAAGTCAACTCAACTGCAGCTCGAGGGCCTTCGAGTCGACTAGTGGGTTGGGTTCCCATCCAAGTAGCTATCAACGAGTTCAAGCTTATTTAACAGAAAATTCACATCCAGAAAGATCTAATTACCTGAATGGACAGCTGCCATCGGAGATTGTTGGAAATTGGCCATCGGGTAAGTTATTCCTCAAGAACAGATGTTCACAGGTGCTAGGGAGGTCCTCTCCTCTGGGCTACTGTAGGTGATTTGTCAGTGAACTCCCACCTCTTAACAGGAAAACAACCCCATCGTGATAAAAAAAAAGCTGCTCTTGGAGACTGGTGAGACACCCCTGATGGTTTGAATCTGAACCAAATCGGGGTAAAAGATAGTCTAGGAGTAAGGTAGAGACACCTCCGTTGATTTAACTTTAAATCCGAACCAAAAGGAAAAGTGAGCTCAAGGTATTCTAAATGTTGTTTAGAGAGTTACTTCTAAGCTACTTATTGGGAAATCATAGGCCTACTTTTCCTCTGTTGAATATAAATCTATCACATTGGCTACAGTCTCTGTGGAAAGGAAAATCCTGGAAGCAGTAAAACACACTGCCGTCAGTAGAAGAGACGGGTTAGAACGTAACCCATATTACGGATGACAAAGTGCGCAATTTCAATTTCGTTCACACAAAAATATGGCCATAAAAATTCTCTCCCCCCACTTAGTTGTCCCCTCCCTGTATTTCCTCCCTCCCTCCCTCTCTCTTTTCTCTCAAAGTGAAAGGCTTCTCCCGTTCTCAGAGGTTGCCACTATGTTAAACAGATGTCCCTGAACCCGTCCCAGCCTGTCTGTTGTAGTTACTGTTGCTAAAACCACGGGTTCCTCCTGCCTCCGGGGGAGAATTTCCCTTTGTGTGAATCTGTGCTGGTTTCACGCTCTCATTTGAAGGAGGTACTGTACAGAGGGACTGGTTTGGCTGCCTAAGCATGACACAACATGTATAGGAGTCACACTGTTAACTCTTTCCCTGCACCACATACTGAAGCATACTAAGCTCAATGTAGTCTACAGTAGACAGACATACAGACTGTTGTTATCCCCATGGGCTGAATTCGGCCTAGTCTACACAACATACCGTTTTATTTTATATTTAACACATATTTATCTAGGAAGTCTCCTTGAGGTCAGGAGACCTATTTATTTATATTTTACAAGGGAGACCCCTGGCCAGTAATATAGGGCATGCGTGTTGGGCTATTACTTAGGCTAATTATGAATCTGGTGTCAAGCACACAAGGTCCAATCCAGCCTCAAATCCAGCCCTGGGTAAAGTGCTTACTAAGCTGATCTAGTTGCTTATTGGGTGGGCGTCTCTTGGAGGATGATTTAAGTGTGTTGGGAGATGGGATCTCCCAGTGGCTACTAAGACCCTGACCCCAGCCTCCAATCTGGCCCTGCGTAAAGTGCTTACTGAGGATGATCTAAGTATGGTACTGGGAGATCTAAATATGCTCCTCAGATCCTGAGCCTGTGGTGACCCTGAGCCTGTGGTGACCCTGAGCCTGTGGTGACCCTGAGCCTGCGGTGACCCTGAGCCTGTGGTGACCCTGAGCCTGTGGTGACCCTGAGCCTGTGGTGACCCTGAGCCTGTGGTGACCCTGAGCCTGTGGTGACCCTGAGCCTGCGGTGACCCTGAGCCTGAGGTGACCCTGAGCCTGCGGTGACCCTGAGCCTGCGGTGACCCTGAGCCTGCGGTGACCCTGAGCCTGCGGTGACCCTGAGCCTGAGGTGACCCTGAGCCTGCGGTGACCCTGAGCCTGCGGTGACCCTGAGCCTGCGGTGACCCTGAGCCTGTGGTGACCCTGAGCCTGTGGTGACCCTGAGCCTGCGGTGACCCTGAGCCTGTGGTGACCCTGAGCCGGGCTGGGGGTTCACTGAGGGTCAGGGCAGGGAGGACAGGACAGGGCAAGACAGTTACACCGGGCCTTCAGTAAGTATTCACACCTCTTAACTTTTTTCACATTTTGTTGTGTTACAGCCTGAATTTAAAATGGATTAAATTGAGATTTTGTGTCACACAATATCCCATAATGTCAAAGTGTAATTTCATTTGTAGAAAATTATAGAAATTCATAAAAAATGTAAAGCTGAAATGTCTTATTCAACCCCTTTGTTATGGCAAGCCTAAATAAGTTCAAGAGTAAAAATGTGTTTGACAAATCGCATTATAAGTTGCATGAACAATAATAGTGGTTAACATGATTTCTTAATAACTACCCCATCTCTTTACCTCACACATACAATTGTATGTAAGCCCCCCTCAATCGAGTAGTGTATTTCAAGCACAGATTTAACCACAAAGATAAGGGAGGTTTTTTAATGCCTCACAAAGAAGGGCACATATTGGTAGATGTGTAAAAAAAAAAGCAGACGCTGAAAATCCCTTTGAGCGTGGTGAAGTTATTCATTTGGCTTTGGAAGGTGTATCAATACACCCAGTCACTACAAAGATACAGGAGTCCTTCCTAACTCAGTTGCAGGAGAGGAATGAAACCCCTCAGGGATTTCACCATGAGGACAATGGTGACTTTAAAACACTTACAGAGTTTAATGTTTGTGATGTGAGAAAACTGAGGATGGATCAACAACATTGCAGTTACTCCACAATAAACAATACTATTTTCAAGCATGGTGGTGGCTGCATCATTTTATGGGTATGCTTTTCATCGGCAAGGACTAGGGAGCTTTTTCGGATAAAAGAAAAGGACTACAGCTAAAAGCACAGGCAAAATCCTAGATGAAAACCTGGTTCAGTCTGCTTTCCAACAGATACTGGTAGAAAAATGTACCTTTCAGCAGGACAATAACCTAAAACACAAGGACAAATCTACACTGGAGTTACTTACCAAAATTGAATTGAATGTTCCTGAGTGGCCTAGTTACAGTTTTGATTTAAAAATCGTCTTGAAAATATATGGCAAGACTTGAAAATGGCTGTCTAGCAATGATCAACAATGAAGTTGACAGAGCTTGAAGACTACTAAAAAGAATAATGGGCTAATAATGTACAATCCAGGTTTGCAAAGCTCTTACCCCAAAATACTCACAGCTGTAATCACCAGCAAAAGGTGTTTATACAAAGTATTGACTCAAGGGGGTGAATACTTATGCAAAATAGATATTTCTGTATTTCATTTTCAATATATTTGCAGAAAATTCAACAAACATGTTCTCACTTTGTCATTATGGGGTGTTGTGTGTAGATGATTTAATTTTGAATTCAAGCTGTAACACAAAAAATTTGTGAAATAAGTCAAGGGGTGTGAAAACTTTCTGAAAGCACTGTATCATGCTATCTCTAGGTTACCGTGTGAGTTAGATCAGGGAGGAGTGGCAACCTTTACTCTGACAATATCTAATCAGTAACCACTGGCCTTTACTCTGACCTCAAAAATATCTAACCATTAACCAATGGCCTTGACTTTAACCTAGGGCTGTTAAGGTGACCGCATTACCACCACACCGGCGATCACTTGTCATGACCACAGTCAAATTCTACGTGACCGTTTAGTCAAGGTAACTAGGCTTCCCCAAGCTCTGATGCTGGTCGTCATAAGTTGCCTACCAAACTGGCTAACTGCCTGGTACTCAGAACTCAATCGTCTCTCTAAATCACTCTGACATCTAAATCACTCTGGCACGAAGCCAGGAGAAGGGAATTATAATTATTATATTCAACCCAAGGGCACAACGACCACTGGCTGCAAAAGGCATGGACGTTTTTAGGGGGCATTATAGCCACACAAGGGGATGTCGCCGGGAAATTCGAGACATTATCAAGTGCTTGTCATATTGTGAATGAGAGACTGATGAAGTGTGTGCAGCCTGAGCAAAATCATCATTAGAGGAGTCGCATCATGCAGCCTTAGAGAATGTATTAAAATCAAAACATATAGCCCAACGTTTGTATCACAAATAACTCCAAATGAAGCATATAAGAGGACTTGTTTCTTTCTTAAACGCTCAACACAGAATAGCCGCATATACGCACTCCTCCAGAAATCGTTTGGAGAAAATATCCTTTCTATTTTATTCAGCTTTGTTCAATTGTATTCTTCATACTATAAAATAATGCCATGGAATTCTAAACAAATCTTGTCTGCCAAATGAATTAGAGTAGCCCACAGCCATATGGCATAGCCAGATCAGGACTTAACATAACGACAACTCAGAGTAAACTATTCTGTTCTTCTGAAATACACTACATTTTCTTAATATCATGTTACTTTAGACCTGTCTAAAATAAATTATGGTTTTATTGTGACGGTGCAGGCTATATTAAATTGATTTATTAGACTTGTAGATGTTCCAAAAAGTCTGTATCAGTGGCTTGTAGGCTATGCGTGGAAGCTAGGAGATACTAAATGAGTTTATGTTCATTAAACGGTCAATTACCATGAGACGGGCAGTAATTTGCTTGACAGTCACCGGCTGACAAAATGTCATAACCGCCACAGCCCTACTCTGACCCACAACAACACCTAACCAGTAACCACTGGCTGACAAAATGTCATAACCGCCACAGCCCTACTCTGACCCACAACAACACCTAACCAGTAACCACTGGCTGACAAAATGTCATAACCTCCACAGCCCTACTCTGACCCACAACAACACCTAACCAGTAACCACTGGCTGACAAAATGTCATAACCGCCACAGCCCTACTCTGACCCACAACAACACCTAACCAGTAACCACCGGCTGACAAAATGTCATAACCGCCACAGCCCTACTCTGACCCACAACAACACCTAACCAGTAACCACTGGCTGAATGAAGTCAGTGATAGCAGATCTATAGGTTGATTATTAAACAGGGTCTGGGTCCCAAATGGCACCTTATTACCTTTTATAATGCACTACTTTTGACCAGGGACTGTAGGGAAAAGAGTGCTTTTGGGACACAGGTAGAGTGATGTTGGTATGGTCAGAAACCACAGTATAGGGGAAATATTGAACTGGCTAGTAGAGCTGCTATGCACTATATTGACCTTATCAGAATGCATTCACATCCAGTTAATGCAATATATAACGGCATCTAAACAAGGCAGATCAGTTTGGGAATTCGCATAGTGAGGGAGAATCAGTGTATTTTTCCTTTAAAAGGGTAGCCTAAACATTTTTCCCACCTTGTTAAATGTGTGGGCCGCTACATATAAATTGTTCCCCATTTTGCAGACAGTGTTTTTCTAGCTAAAGCAGGGGAGCAGACATCCTGAGCCTTTGTGAGAAGACACATCCTGAGCCTTTGTGAGAAGACAACATCCTGAGCCTTTGTGAGAAGACAACATCCTGAGCCTTTGTGAGAAGACACATCCTGAGCCTTAGTACAGAATCTAAATATCATAAAGTTCGCAAAACCACTGAAATAAATAATACCAGAGAATAAATAATTCAAGGTCTTAGACACTTGTTATTGAGCATAATTACATTTTCAGCAAATATGTTGAATTTTTCATCTTTAAATAGCTCAAAATAAGCTATCCCTTTAGGCTGTTAAAGCTGCAATATGTCATTTTTTGGGGAACCCAAACAAAGTCGCAGATATGCGAGTTATAGATCTGTCATTCTCATTGAACGCAAGTCTAAGAAGCGGTAGAGCTATTCTATGTGCTCTATTTCTATGCTTCCCGTTCTAAAGTTTCGTTATTGTGTCTTTTACTTTGGGTTTCGTACAGCAGATTCAAACAGCTGAAAATACAATATTTTTGGTTATGGAAAATAAATTTCACAGCAGTTTAGATGGTACAATGATTTTCTACACAATGACTGCTTACTTTGACACAAACTGAAATTAGGCAAACTACAAAAAAATTTGCAAACAGTAAATGGCAGAGCGATTTCTGCATATTGCACCTTTAAGGTCCTCAATGGTGACAATGTATGATGGCCATTAAATGTGACTCTGTCAGTCAGTGATGGGAGAATGAGCGGCAGGCTAGGCCAGGGGAAACTACTGTAATGACCCAGGCTCCCGCCCAACCAGAGCTGCTTGGAAACCAACTGCTGGAGTTCCGGACTTAAAACCCGCAAACTGCGTCACGGCATTCCTGTCATGTTGACAGACACAAACACACACACACACACACACACACACACACACACACACACACACACACACACACACACCAGAGTGTCACCTTGTTTAAACTTCACCTGCCAGTGCCAATCCAGATGGGTTTGGAGTCAATATAACAATTCATCTTTTGTATCTCTTAACAGGACTTAATGTGACAACCTTATTCGAAGACATGAACACACACACACACACACTAGGGTGGTTCCCTTATTGACATGATTGTCCGTAACCATGGTGCGAGTATTCATTACAGAGCTTCAAGCCAAAAAGAATAAGGAAGGAACTTTGGCCTTCAAAGGCCCCGGCACAAACAACTGAGGTCTATATACTTAGCCAATTTTTGGGGGGCTATTTTCAAATGTAATTATTTTTGCCAAAGCCACAGTTTTTCCTGGAATTTGTTATTTTTCATATATTTATTTAACACACTGCATTAAATCAAATCAAATTGATTTGCGCCAAATACAACAGGTGAAATACAACCTTTACCGTGAAATGCTTACTTACAAGCCCTTAACCAACAATGCAGTTCAAGAAATATAAAATATTTACTAAATAAACTAAAGTACAAAAAGAAGGCCATATACAGGGGGTACTGGTACCGAGTCAATGTGCAGGGGTAATTTGCACATGTAGGTAGGGGTAAAGTGACTATGCATAGATAACAAACAGCGAGTAGCAGCAGTGTAAAAACAAAGCGGGGGGGGGTTAATGTAATAGTCCGGGTGGCCATTTGATTAATTGTTCAGCAGTCTTATGGCTTGGAGGTAGAAGCTGTTAATGAGCCTCTTGAACCTAGACTTGGTGCTCCAGTACCGCTTTCCGTGCAGTAGCAGAGAGAACAGTCTATGACTTGGGTGACTGGAGTCTGACACTTTTTTGGGCCTTCCTCTGACACGCCTAGTATAAAAGGTCCTGGATGGCAGTAAGCTTGGCCCCAGCACCTTAAAGGTCGGAGGCTGAACAGTTGCCATACCAGGCGGCGATGCAACTGGTCAGGATGCTCTCGATGGTGCAGCTGTATAAATCTTTGAGGATCTGGGGACCCATGCCAAATCTTTCCGTCTCCAGAGGGGGAAAAGGTGTTGTTGTGCCCTCTTCACAACTGTTTTGGTGTGTTTGGACCATGATAGTTTGTTGGTGATGTGGACACCAAGGAACTTGAAACTCTCAACCCGCTCCACAAAAGCCACGTCGATGTTAATGGGGGCCTGTGTGGCCCGCTTTTTCCTTTTCCATTAGACCAAGAAGAAAAAAGATACATACAGGAATGTTGTCTTGAGGTCTGACTGAGCATCAACATGTGATTGCCAGGGGCAGTTTGGAGAGGAGGGTGTGTGCAGTTCCCAAGAAGAGCATTAGGAGGTTCTGAGGGGTGTGACAGTCACTGCAGTAGAATGTGACTGAACATGTGATAACAATGAGCAGCAGCATTTCCTGTCTCACTAAATCAAGCCTCCGAGCACAGAGAGGAGAAGTGATGAAACAGGTCAAAGGTCAAATGCCACAATACAAAAGCTATAAGCAAGCTACTGGGATTTATATTTAATATATCTAATACTCTCATTTCCTTGAGTTCCTTCTGAAACCATAGAAGTCACAACACAGAAACTGTAAAATCCCCTACAGATGTAGGATCTTAATTTGTTTCTGCACAGCAGGAAATGCAAACTATTCAAGGTTTAAAAAGGCTTATAAAGTTTGATTTATCATAACAAAAATGTATCAACCCCTACAAAAAAATGTCCATGAATTATAATCCACATGCTGCAGCATTATTTTCCTACTGTAGCAAACTGTCTCATTCTACATTTACATTTTAGTCATTTAGCAGACGCTCTTGTCTAGAGTGAGTGCATACATTTTCATACTTTTTCGTACTCAAATTAAGAACCTATATCTATATTTAGTTTTCATATATTATACAGATATCTGGTCACGTAATTTCCTTGCGTTCCTTCAGTCTGAAACTACATGGAGAAACTGGTGGAAGAGAAAGAGAGATATGCCAGAGAGAATGGGACATCCTTGTTCACTGCAGTACTTGTTCTTGTAACAAACCAAATCCATACATTGCCAGAGGAAACAATTGAGGAAAGATGAAGCTTCCTTCCATTCTTTAATTAGGTCCTGCCTTTAGGTGGCAGACAATTCT